>NC_040016.1:10852718-10917819 GCF_000972845.2 Larimichthys crocea
AGTTCTGATTTGCATGTTTTTTAATGTAGCAGTGAATAGTCCAACAATCCATAAAATCATAAGTCAGTTTACCTCCAAGATCATGAGGTCAGCAAAAGTCAAAAGGACTTCCCCCCCTCACCCTCTCAGTTAAAAAAAACACACATTCACCAGGTGAACAGCTGATTTCACCACCTGGCTGATGCACCACCACGTGATCCACATCCTCATGACCATAGCAACAACCATAACAATATTAGCTGGCATCTACACTCTCAAAATCTCACCCTCTCTAGAAGAACTCTGGCTGAGACATTCACATAAAAAGAAAAAAGAGTTGTCACGATACCAAAATAAGCAACCACTATACCATACCAGACAAAGTATCACGGTTCCGGCTATTATCGCGATACTGCAGCCTATTATTTTTATAAACTGCAATGTATTTGTACAAGTTATAAATACTTATCAATTACTTATGATGTTGTTTGGTGCATGATAAACATAATACTGGTGAAGTAAGAATCAGACTGAAACAAGTCTGAAACAACAAGTTTGGTTTTTTGAGCAAAATTAGAGTAGAGGCGGCCGCTATGTAGCGGAAACTGGCACCGGTAGTATAGTAATCCACGGTAGTACCGTCGTGTAGAATTTCTAGTATAGTAGGAACCGTTACGATTTGGCACAACTATAATATCTAGATCAGTGTTTAGTTTGTCTGTTGTGGGCTACTGTAGAAAAATGGCAGTTCAACATGGAAGAGGACCCGCCCTCACTGTAGATATAAATATTGTACATCTGCCAATAAATACTCCTAAATCCTGCACACTGGACTTTTAATCAGAATCAGAATCTAAAGTACTTTATTAATCATTTTGTTACTGTTTGTTTTTGTTATTGTTTTGTTTGTTTGTTTGTTTGTTTTTTTGTTTTAAGTAAGTTATTTATTTTTTACTGTTTTGGATTGGTGGGGGGAGCTTTTTCATGCTATGTCGCCTTGTTTTCAAAGTTTACATTTATGATGCTGCTTCTACTAATCTAGATCTAGACAGGAAACTCTTACAAATTAAAAGTTTGATTCATTTCCTGTGTTTACAGCTGGAAACTTATTTTGAAACTCACCGCTAGGGTCATGAGGAAAGGATGCCAGGAAAACAAACCTAAAAACAAACAAATGACACCAATAAACGGGTTGTAAACAAACACAGTGACACACATAAAGATGTTTGGACAGTGAAGACTCGCTCACTTGAACCGGGCCGAGACAGAACTGCGATGCCTGCAGTGAAGGCGATGCAGATGAAATGGGTCAGCACCGCGGAGGCTGTCCTGGTACAACCGTAGATAAGAGGCTCAGGTTCCGGATCTTTGTTGTGAACCATGTTAAGGACAAGTTTTGTGGACCGAGGCCAAGCTCACCACAAGTAACCGAACCCACGCCGGGTCGTCACCTCGAGTGAACTGGCAGTTTGAGCCAAACGCAACCGGAACCGATGCAGGATGGAAAAAGTAAAACTACAAAAAAAAAACTTTAAAATAAGTCTACATCACCAGATAACTGTCACAAAACAGCGAGTTTATTAATTGTGAATATAGTTCAACGCTGCCTTGTTGTGTAGCGTCACCAATGAGCGTCACCGGCAAGGAAACACACAACTTCCTGTTAGGTTTTTCAGAATAAAGCGCTGTCTCGTCCAAAAGATCAACGGTCTTCAACCAGGGGCCCGTGACCCCCTAGGGGATCCGCCAATTTTTGTCATAATAATTTATTTTTTCATCCAAAATAATTTGTGAGAATAAAAAAATAAAAAATAAAACTGTTGAATTCATTATTCTTGTACAAGAAGGAGCGTTTAACAGAGAAAAGGCTCCTTGAGGAGCTCTAACAGTTGGTTCTTATACATTTTTTTTAAAAATGGGCTGTCTCGGACACCTCCCCATTGATACAGATAACATCATAACATTCCTTTTCGGTTTTCTGCTCAGTAGTGAGCATTGTGTTTTATATCCAAATGACACTTCCCTAACCTGTCTCTCCTGTCCTTGTACTACTGATTTATAATTATCTCTCCCTGCCAGCCTCTGTAAATCACAGGCCAATACAAGGGAAGTGCACGAGACATGCGAAAGACAGAATACACACACTATCTATATGAGTTAAAACATCTGCACCCCAGTATAATCCTAATTTTTATAACAAAACAAAAAAAAAAGAAAAAAGGTTGAAAAAGGCTGAAGACCCCCGCAGATACTGCATGTGTTTTTTTAAATTGAAAGGTCCTTTTAAATGTAAATGGATGTACACTCAAAACTTGATTAACAACCAGGTAAAGACAGCAACTGCCCACGGCCCCAGACCTTCAAGGGCCCCCATTGTGTATCTGTTCATTGAATGTGTGAATTTGATTACTGTAGTGGAAAATTTGTTTGGGAATATGCACTGTATATAAGTATACTAATTATAGCACATTTTTTATTTAAGAGCGCTTTTCTAAGTACTCAGAGACACTTTATACAGGGTAAAATCACCAAAGCATCAAAACAATACAATCATAAGAAACAATAACATAAGAAAATAAAAAGCTGGGTTTTTGTTCACCCCAGGTTCAGTGCTTGGTACTGTGTGGTTGAGCCAGGAATGACCAAAAATAAGGGATATTTTAAGGGATATCAGCTCAACATGCAGCTTGTTTTTTTGTTGTTTTTTTGCCACATAGCCCCATAGTAGCACCATGCACACCCATGTTTTTTTATTTGTCTTGCATGAATAGACCTCCCTTGAGGAAAGCGTGTGTGTGTGTGTGTGTGTTGCTTGACTAACATCTGGTCCTCGTATTGTTTTGTTGCACCTGTTACAGTGAGAACAGTAGCATCTTTATCCTTCTTTAACTTGTGAAGTTCAGTACCTCAAGTGATTCATAGATTTGCCAAACGTCATAAGTCTAATTAGCTAAAATAAATAAATAACACTTGCATGTGTTTTAGACACTGCACAGATGTTGCATTGCCGTTTAACAAGAAGTAAATTATAACCACTCTTATAGACTTGTGACTATGAGCATTAGAAGTCCTAGGTAACTGAGCATCAGTCAGTGAAACATAAATATATATTAATGATGATGAGGTGGCATACATAGAGAAGAGCTGTAACTGTGTCCAATTACTTTTTAATAGTTTTTTTATTTCTCCAAATGTTGAACTTTTCACGCTTTTATTTTGAAATTGGAATGTCCGGAAATCCTCTGTGCTTTATTTTTTTGAATGAACTCACCTCCTCTTGGCTGACGTGGATGCCCCTTAGAAAGAATCTGCAGTGCAGATGCAATCTCATGACACAAACTCAAGACCAGAGCTGTAGACACAAAGTTTTATTTAAAGTTCTAGTGATGTCATGTAAAAATCTCAATCCTGTTCACTTAAGACTACCATAGATAGGATAAATGTTGATGTTTGGGTGCATGTTGTTGGTTAAGGATGTGACAGCTCAGACTAATACCACCCATTCCACATCCAGCAACTCAGCGGACACTCACTGGTCAGCTGTTCATTGGTTATTGTGCTCCAATTACTCTCTAATAAGCTTGTGACTGCAGGGCCTCAGCGAGCAGCAGCCACAGCAACAGAAAACACAACAACATGGTCATTCAGCCATCCCCTCCCCTCCTCTCTCTCTCTCCCATTCTCTCTTTCTGTCTTTCTCTATCCCCTTCTGTCTTACATGCACTTCCACTGTTTATTGAGACTCTTTGTTTGTTTCTTTCTCTGAGAGGAGTTTAGACCTGGCAGGGTTCCACTTGTGACCCACACTCAGGCAAAGCTAGTCACTTGTCGTGTCCAGATGATGGCACTAACATCTATAATCAAAACATCTGCAAACTGCAAAACTTTGCAGATTAAAGATTCATGCAAAATCTATGATAATCTTATAACATATCATGCATTTTTATAACTGTATCTAGTATATCAGTACTACATAATAAATCATAATTCAATTACATAAGGCAATACACAACACTCTTGTTTGCTTATTTTCCTACATTGCAGGACTAGTTAAAATCCAAAACATTAGCAATCGTATTATAATTTCCTATATTAGTTATAGATGTTAAAAATTGTCATTTTGTCTCTGTCGCTGTGAGATCCTGCTTTATTTTGTTTACAGAGCTTCAAAGACTGTCAGTGGAATAAATGAACTCATTACGAATCGACATGATATTCCAACATGCATGAGCAAGATGATACAGGGCAGAACCCGTCATCTGTGCTCCATATTTGAGCCTGAAGGCTTTTTCCTCTTTGAGTTTTTTCCAAATATCCTTTAATTAAACATAAAACAGTCCCAACTGTTCATATCCAACATTTGAGAAAAAGCTTCTCGTTTAGAGTGATGAATAGTATCGTTCAGGATACCTTACTAAAAATTACAATTATAAAAATTATTCAATTATACAGACTAAGTTGTGGATTTTATTATAAATATAGAGGTCTGAGACTTTTTGATATACAACCATACATTCAGTTTCCAATTTCCAACTTTATTATCCCCAAAGGACATCTGTCTTACAGCCACCTAAAATGTAGGCTAGAACTAACACAGAACCAACCATAAAATAAATAAAACAGACTAAAATACATAAAATACATCATATCAATATGTAAAACAAAATGCTAAAACATCAACAACATGTTTTACTGTCCAAAAACAAGCAGTGGTTACCACTAAATTGTGACTAATGTCTTTATTAATAGTTACAATTTAATTTACTAATACTTTATGAGCCGCTGATAAAAGCAACAGTTGCCAGAAATAATTGTTGTATATTGCATGAATAACTATAGTCCAATAAAACCTAATGCCTGCAGTTATATTTGTTAATAAGTAATGAATACATGATCAATAACCTATTTTATTAGTAGTTTATTTATTTATCAGGACATGAACTATCAAGCCATTATTATGAATTATTATGAATAGGGATACTGCATGTAGTGTATAGTCATAAGTGCTTCATCCCCGTTCACATGGAGAGGGGGGATTCCTCCTGTGGTGCCTCACTCAGGATGGTTTAATAGACACACTGGATTAGACGATAATCCCACACTCACAATGTGCATGCGCAAACTGAGGTGCGTGTGTCCAGCGGGGGACGGTTCGGTGTTATTACAAACCACAAACTGCGATCAAATCTCTTCTATGATACACGGCGGTGATGAATCAAACCAGGTAAGGTGCTTTTATTTTTTAACGGGTTGCCTGTCTGCAAGATCCAAACATTTGTTCTGACTGTCAAAGAGTTTTTCGTCCCGTTTTGGACCGGATTAAACCGGGCGGTTCCGTTACTGACTGAGCTGCTTTTTGCAACAAATAACAGATTGAAGAATAATCTGAACTTTTGCTGTATAGTTCGAACTATATATACTTAGTTTTATGAGAAAACTAGCAAATTATGCATGGATGATCCCGGTTACAATGCGCTCTTGTTGCCCCGTGTGGATAATTGCACCGTGCAGTGACCCACTTGGCAGAGCCCCGGGTTGTTCATATTCAAGTCACAATGCAGCTCAACTGGGAAACTAATGCAACTGGTTTCTAAGGCACCTGTGATCGTTTTACACTTATATTCTTCTAAATGATTCTCTAGAAGGATGTATTCATGTCTACAGTTTAGAAAAGTTTGTTGCCATGCAGCGTTTGTGTATCTGTCTGCATGCCTGCCACTAGTGGTGGAAGTATTTTGTTTATTTAGTAAAAGTAGCAACAATGTAAAAGTACTCCACTGCAAGTGAAAGTCCAGAATTCAAAATCTTACTTAGGTAAAACTACAAGTAAAAACTAAAAGTACTCATTATGCAGCAGAATGATCACTGACATATTTACATTGTATCAGCGGATGCCTTAAAAACATAAGCAGCATTTGTAATGTAGTAATGCTCATTTTACTTACATTATACACTGCTACATCTTAATTTAATCTGCAACAATGCTTCATATTTCTTAAGGTAATCATATATGTTGTATCATGTATTTTATATATAATCACAAGCTGCAATATTATTATAACTGTGTATTAAACAGTGAAGGAAATTAACAATATTTGTGGAGAAGAAGTATAAAGTAGCAAGAAATGGAAATACTCTACATACTAAATAAATGCACTTTTAAGTCAGTTCTGTGATTTTTGGTGGATGTGTCTAAAATATGCAGTTTGGTTTCACCGTCGTGCACAGGAGAAACAGTATGAGTTGTCCCGGGATTGCACAGGATTATATTTTGACCCACATTTGATCATAATCGTATGAATCCTGGCATCAAATAACTAATGTTAATCTTTTATTTTCCAATTTGTGAACCCAACACCATGAAACAGTATAAAACATTGATTTCTTTTTTTAAAGAATTTCATTGCTTGAATTGAAACTGATTTAAATGTGTCAGATTATTTTATGACCAATACATTTATTAGTTGTGTTTTACACAAACTTGTGCATTTCAAACTGTCTTGCAGCTCCTATGAACCACCTGTTCCTGTTAATGATGCTAATGTGCACATACTAATGCTGTCTCCTCTCAGGAATGGATGAAGTTCATGGACATCAAGTGCTCACCTGACATGTCAGCGTTTCTATCAAGGACAGGATGTCTAAATGTGAGCTGATTGAACTGAAAGACCTCAGTGTAAATGATCCAATTGAGCTGGCTCCTCCTGCGACACGCAAAGTCCCACCGCCTGTAAACCCGGTTCAGCCAGGCCACTTCCATGTCGTCCGTATGGTTGGAGACAGCGTCACCATCGAGGCACCCTGGTGTCAGACAAGAGAGGCGGCAGTGGGTCATGACTTCCAGCCCTATAGTTACACCCATCTCACCTGGTGTGACCTGTGTGGAGAATTCATCTGGGGTGTTTATAAGCAAAGTTTACGCTGTGCCAGTGAGTATCTTACAGTGTCTCTTCAATCATTTTATACGTTTCTTTCTGTTCTCCCTTTGTGGTTCACACTCGGTGTAATTGTTGTTTGTGTACACTTCAGTACACTTATGTTTACAGACTCTCCTTCCACCTTCCTACACTCGTATTTTGAGTTTAATCCATTTGGCAAAGAAGAGACAAAAGACGAGATAAAAGTTAAATAAATACTCAGAACTTGACTAATATATTGTTGATTTTGGCAATGAGAAAAATACAGAATAACATGAGCCTTAGTGTGTAGGTGAAGATGTTTTTCCTGTTGACCTAAAAGCAAACCGGATTTAAATCCCACACAATGACCTGCAGTTTATTAAGCTATCTTGAATCATCATGTTCCCGCATATGGGCTTAATAATAGATATAATGGTCGCTGTAGTTGGTTAACATTAACTTTATTTTTCTTTAAAAGGCTTCAAATGCATTTAAATTAAAGCACAAATCAGCTCTGTAACCCCATTATGTCACAGAGCTGTGATATGCTATCACTATAGGATGCAGGGTGGTCATGTTATTTTTCTCATCCATGAGAAACTTTATCACAGAGTTTGTCCTAATCTGTAGGAAGCTCTGGAAAGCTTCATGTTTGTGCAGTATTTGTTTGGCTTTATCATTTGACTTCAGACATTTCTGTCCCGGGATAACAAAGACATTAACTTGAGGTTCTTCAACCCATTAAATATTAAACATTAGCTATTTTTATTCTGTACATAAAAAAAAACACATTGGCATGTTCCTTACATAACAGACAATTTATCTAGGTTAGTGTGTTTTGGGTGATGTTTTTCAGCAGATTACTGAACAAAATCCACAACAGAGGGCTTGACACAACAGCTGACCGCTAGCCAGAGAATAACTGAGATTGCAATTTGCACTCTCTCTCTCTCTCTCTCTCTCTCTCTCTCTCTCTCAGACTGCAGTTATACTTGTCACTACCGCTGCCGACTGTTCATCCAGCTGGACTGCAGCACAGATGGAAGTTTGTTAGCAGACCAGGAAGATTACTCAGTCGACTCCATCGAGACAGACACAAATGTGGTGAGGAACAAGGCCACAATCACATCATTTACAAACATTGGTACATATAGAAAGCCTTGTATTTTCACTGGATTGTTCTATTATTTACTTTAAAGGACATATGCAAGGGTATACAGTGATTTAACTGTTCAACTAGACAAATGATTTCAGGTATAATAAAATCTGCTCCATACTGCCTCTGTTCATATTGTGTAGGTCAAAGCAGATGGAGGCTACCAGATTGTCCACTGCTGTCCACTGAGTATGAGTGTGCCATATGTCTTGGTTTTATTATGTCCTCATTGTCAATGCATCTATACAGACGGCCAATTAAGAGCAGAGCTGTGGGGAGGGGATGACTTAACAACGTCACAGTCAAACAGCTGTCCTTATTTCACAATCACACAAAAAATCACCCAGCACAAGTTATCAGATAACTAAAGCACTGGTTCACTGTTTTTCAGCCTGGACTATTCTAATATGAAGTCTACCATCATGTCCAATAGGATAAACCAGTATACATCTCCTTTTAGATAGTGGATTGTTTTCTGTCATTTATAACTGTGCATATCACCATGTCACCAGTGACTTTATGTTTGAGAAACTCACTACTCTACCACGCTTTGTAACTTAGAAAGTGGCAGGACAGATTCAGATTTTTATACCAGAAAACAAAGATCAAAAAGCTGTCAACCAGGTATTATTGTCTTTATTATGTCTTTATTATGCAAATACATTTCCCCCTGTTTCTAGCATGGTCCTATACACAAAAAAATAGTCAATAAAGTAGAACATTTGTATTTATTTTGTCATTTCTCTTGCTCCACTGGGCTATGTTTAAACACAGTGTGAGGTGTTGGCAGAAAAGTGGATTTCTGTTGTAATATGGTCAATTATATATGAAAGAGATCTTCAGTTCAATGCTAATATATGCGCACACATCAACAATAGCATTGAATGAACTACTCTAATTTGAGCAGATCTCCCTGTGAGGTGGCCTGGCCCTTTGTGAGGTTTTATTGTCAGGGAGGAGCAAATGTAAATGTTGAGGTCAAAAGAGGTGTTAGTAGATTCAGATCTGTCCAGACTGAAGACAGAGACACGGAGGAAAGGAGACAAATTTCTGACACACTACATTTGGAGAAGAGACAAAGGTTTTGTTTTACCTTGGAGATGACCTGGGGAAGCGCAGCGAGTGACACGTTCTGTAGTCAGGAGGACAGCAGCTCAGAGCTGGAGCTGTATTTTACTGCGCGTACGTCTTTTTTTCACAAGGTCAGGAGATCAGCGGTGAGGCTACGACATAATTCATCAGTCCTGTAGACACAAAGCTGTTTTCTGTTTGGATTATTATATTGAATTATGTGTTTGTTTTCCAACTTTTTGAGCTTGAACTGATTTTACTTTTATTTATTTATGTTCTGTCCTGTCACTCTCTCTTCATTGTCAAAGCTCATTTGTGAGGCTTTCTGCTAACATCACATGGTCTATTTGCTGTACCTGCTCTTTTCTCTTTTTTTTTTAGGATGAACAGATTGATTTGGGTAAACGGAAGTTGACTGTCAGTGAGATTCAACACAAGATTAAGGAGTATAATGCACAGATCAACACCAATCTCAACATGGTGATTGTGAGTGATTATTAAACCAAAAATGTGTAGTTGAACTGTATTTTAACTGTATTAGTACACAACCTTTCTAACATTCTTACAATCCAAATATGTCTACCTTGCAGAATAAAGACGGGTCTTACACTGGTTTCATCAAAGTCCACTTCAGCTTAGTCCGTCCTATCTCCCTGCCTCCACGTCAGAGTCTGTGCTCCACACAGGAGGAGAACCAGCACAGCAGGCAGATAAATCGGCGGACATCTTTCTACCTCCCCAAAGATACTGCCAAGCACCTGCATATAAGCTCCCAAACACGTGTGCGAGAAGTCATCGAGGCGCTGCTGAACAAGTTCACAGTGGTGGACAACCCAGCTAAGTTTGCACTGTTTGAACGCACCGAGAGACAAAGTCAAGGTAGAACATCCTCAATAATGTGCAGTTAATGCAAAAGAAAACAGAACCCAGTATTAAATGTGCTGAATTTAATTTCCTCTAGTGTACATGCGTAAACTGTCCGATGATGAGTGCCCCCTCTACCTGCGTCTGTGTGCTGGCCCCAGTGAAAAAGTCTTGAGTCTGGTTTTGAAAGAGAATGAGACAGGGGAAGTAAATGTAAGTTTCCATTTGGCTCTAAAGGTGAAGTCATATGATAAACTTGTCAATATATACTGAAAATGTTAAATTGCTCTCCTCCACAGTGGGACGCATTTAGTTTTCCTGAGCTGTGCAACTTTCTGCGAATCCTGAAGCGTGAGGAAGAAGCGCATGTACGGCAGATTGTGAAGCGCTACACTCTTGCTAGAGACATGATGAAGCAGGCCATCGCGAGGGTCTCTACCCCTGGTTGAATCCAGCTGATCCTCATGTTTAACCATGAGGAAGAACATTCTGCCACTTTGAATAGTACCATTGATCAGCAATGTAAACGAGAAGGGAATAGCTCAGATGATGAAATGTTGTTTTTGAAGCAGGAATACTGGTGTTACATTTAATAAACTAGTGTGCGAGCAGAGCCACTGCTGTCATCTGAATGGGGGGAAATTTTAATTATTTTGGAATTAACTGGATGCCGTTCTTTCTTGAAATATCGTGCTGCTTGACTGGATTATTTATAGTGGTATTAAAAACACAATTTTAGTCTTTCTGGTCTTTTATTATGTGATATTTAGTTTCATTTATATCCTCTGGAATTGTTTTTTAAAATTTGGCACTTTAATGAACCCGTGATGTGAATTTGGGCAATTTAAAATGTGAAACAATGTGTTTACATTCTAATTATCTAATAAACAGATCTATCTATCTATCTAAACTCAAAACATTGTGTGTGTGCTATAATATTGTATTTTACAACATTGAGATTTCCTTCATGTTGGAAATAAGTGGCCCAATCTAAACTTTGAAGTACACAAAGCCTGGTTATGAAAGAGAATGAGGATGTAAATGAAGATTCAGTCATGTGCTAAGCCATGTCTAGAGTCAGTATTTATTTTGTCTGCTCTGGGCTACTGTAGAAAAACTATGTTTCAACATGGCAGCCTCTATGGAAGAGGACCTGCTCCCACTATAGATATAAAAGACTTATTTTTAAATAACAAAGATAAAAAGATTCTTATTTTCAGGTGATTATACACGCATGTAAATATAGTTATGAATATGTCTGCCTTATACTGAAAATAAAGGCCCCAAATCTTACACACTGCACCTTTAATGGGACAGGCTGGTACCTTTTTTTTTTTTTTACAGTATGCTCTTGTTCAGCTCATTTTAGCTGCACCATCTGTTTAAAGAATGTGAGACTGTCCAAAATTTGTGGAAATCTCTCCATGACCTGATCTCGTCCAGCTCCAGAGACATGGACGTCTGGTCCTCTCAAAATATTCAAACAGGAGTAATCCTCAAAGACAAAAGAAATTAGTTTTTAGTGAATAATCTGATCATTATTACAAAATATGATATACACAAGTGTCGATATGACAAATCCCCCCCTCTCCTCATGGCTTGCTCTTAAGAATGAAATCCCTTTGTTACAAAAATGTCTGAAACGAATAAATAATCCCCATGCAAATAAACTGTACACACTTATAAAAGAATTTAACCTATCCTAAACCCCTCGTATTTAATTAGGATTAATGTAGATTAGGATTAGGATTTACTTGTTTATATGATTTCACTTCTATTGATTTCACCTATTATTTATTTGATGTTCCTCTCATTCCTCTTTATATCTGTTATATATTTGATATGTGATATACACCACAGCAATAATTTGTTTGGTTTCTCATGGAGGTGTGACTTTACTTTAAAATGTATGATTATTATGTTTTTGTCTTGAGTTTGTCATTGTTCATGTTATATTGTTTGTTTGTCTCATACATATCTCATTAATGCATGTTACTAACTAAACTTCTTCCCTGGAGTTTCTGTGCTCTATTGTCCAGCAGGTTCTCGTGGATCGTGTCTGCTGCTGTGGTCCTGCACGACGTCCACTACACATATTACTACTGTCATTATTGCTACCATATCTCCATCACAGTTTATAGTAGTTTATGATTTGCTGCTGCTGTGCATCTGTGTCTCTCTATCTCTATCACAGGTTCCACTGCTACTGTAATCATTTTATAATTCATTGTAATTGTACAATATGTTTGTGTTGATTTGTTCCGTACACATGACATCTATTGCACGTCTGTCCGTCCTGGGAGAGGGATCCCTCCTCTGTGGCTCTTCCTGAGGTTTCTTCCACTTTTTTTGTGGGCAAGTTTTTCCTCACTCGAACCGAGGGTCTAAGGACAGAGGGTGTCATTCCCTGTACAGATTGTAAAGCCCTCTGAGGCAACTTTGGGCTATACAAATAAAATCTGATTTGATTTGATTTGATTTGATACAAATCATTACAAAAGCATTTCACATGTATATTCTACACCAGGGGGAGAAAAAGCTTACACTAGTATATTTTTGTGTTGTTAGAAAATGTAATGGAAACAATGTACTGCCTGAGCTCACTGTGAAAGGCAACAAAAGATGGTTTTCTTCGAGTAAATTTACATTTATGAATATGAAATTTCGCCATCAATATGTTGAGATTGATAAATAAATATTTTGTTTAATTTTTCTCTATTTTTGTTAAAGTCAAAGAGCCCAAATAGTACATCCCTCCAAAACAACTTAAAATCTTTATCAACATTTTTATCAACAAAGTTACAGATATCGACCCACAGGTTTTGGACAAAGGGGCAATGCCAAAATAAATGAGGAACTGTTTCAATATGTTCAGAACAGAAAGTGCATTTCACACCAATATCTTTTTTTGAATCTTCTAACATTTGGATGGATAACATCTATGAATTAGTTTAAATTAAATTTCTCTCACTTCATTGGTTAACAGGTAGTAACTTTATGCTCTTGTTCTAGTGATGTGTCGGAGGGAGACAAGCTGAAGGACAGAGAGGAGTGAAGACGAGACAGGAGTGTGGTGCAAAAATATATCATTTTTTTACAATATACAAAACATTTTGGTTTTATTTGTCCAGATGTCAGTGGTGGGCATTGACCAAGCACATTTATGAGTGCTGTTATTAATTTCTTTTTTTTCTAGTACTTTGTGTGGTGTGTGTGTGTTGTTGTGGTGTGTGTGTGTGTGTGTGTGTGTGTGTGTGTGTGTGTGTGTGTGTGTGTTTATATAAATAAAAAAATAAAAAAATGTCAATAGCTGTCCTTTTTTTTAATTGCTATGCTTAGGTTTATATAGGCGTTTCTATCTGCTCTGTGTAGCAGAGTGGTTCTTCAAGCAAGTTAGTGCATTCATTGGGTGGTTTCAGGGAGTTACAAGGGATTTTACAACTGTAAATGCAGTCGGCTACAGCAAATTATTGAAATTCAAGTGACATATGCGTTCAAATACAAATCACAAGTGAAAACAGGCCTCTAAATTTGGCTGAATTATAAAAGGTAAAATGAAGAGCCACCTTGGGAGCCGAAAGAGCCAAATGATCCGGCTCACTGAAAAGATCCGGAATTCCCATCACTGACTCGTTCAGCTCTTCACTGGCACGTGTTTCCTCTGTCCCCCCTCCTGTCCACGTGTTGGCGCTCGCGCGCTCATGTCCCCACGAGCCGTTAGAGACACAGTGACGTCAGTCATCATAAACAGCTAGCGGAGCTGCTTCTGTGTTTCATGAGCTCTCTCTCTCTCTCTCTTTTTTTTTTGCTGGCACAGATTTATATCAGCCAAAAACCACCGAGACAAATCCGTCAAAGAACATTTCAATACCTGCGAATACACCAAAAAAAAACCCCACACTGTAGGTATGTTATTTTTTTTATTAAAACCAGTTAAATGATCAGTTTTCAAAAAGCAGCTAACGTTAGCATCGGTAGCGTAATGTAGTGTAACCATATGTTGACCGTGGCTAACAGAGAGCTAACTGATAAATAACTGTACTGTCACGAAGAGACACGACAGACAGGTTTACTGACGAGACAAAAGCAGAGACGGTGTCTTTCTGTCCGTCAAAGACAACCAGTTAGCCAGCTAGTCCAGGTAATCTAATGTCACCGAGGCTGAAACAGTTGTTTTATTTGTCATAATACTAATTTAAACCTGACTGGATCGTGGCACAAAGGCGGACAGGTGTGTGCGACTTATTAATGTCATGTAGCATCGTGTGGTTGCACTGTCATGTAACTGGCCATAGGACACAATGATTGGACTCATAACTGTCCTGAATGGACTCAGTCTGGGCCTTGTCTGTGAGCTATGAGCGAGCTATAATTAGAAATATAAATAGCTATTGAGTAATATCTTTCACTGTGTCGCTTTGCACTAGTTGTACATGCACATGTTGTGCTGTAGTGCAGCTAATGTGTTGCCTTTTTCATATTTAAGGTTGAATGTGTGTGTGTGTGTGTGTGTGTGTGTGTGTGTGTTACCACCCTTTTTGTCCACACCATCAGAAACAAACATATAACTAACCTAACGTATGTTTCCTAAAATGACTTTCACGTGTCTCCTTTTTTAGGTTTCGTCTCCTCAAGGTCAACATTGTGTCTGGTACGGTGACGCTGTAGCACTCACTGGCAGTCCTGTGACCCCGAGAAAATAATGTGCTGCAGCTGAAGATGGGTGGCAGCGGCTCCAAATCCAAAGGATTTTGGCCTTTTTCTGGCTCAGGTAGCACGGACGATCCGACCAAAGATGGAAATGAACAGTCGATGGCAAGAGTTCGAAGTTTCGCGAGCGCAACGCCTTTTGTGTTTACTAGACGAAGGTAAATGTAGCCTCCGTCACACTTTTTTCACAGATTGATGGACTCGTACACTTTGCTCTTCTAATAATGTGTACTCCAATAGCTTTTAGATTAGTTCAAGATGCCTGTATGAGGATTTTAAAGATTCAGTAACGTTCACACTTAGCCTGTATAAAGCGTAAATCAAACATTATACCATAGACCAAGACTGTACTCCCTTGACTTTTTAAAACCAGACACAGAAAGACAACTGAGTAAATGTTTTGATTTCTTTTGTATTTGATACATTGTGGGATTAAAAACAACATTTGTAATATATCTTGTAATATGGTCAGCAGCCAGTGATTTTAGTGTCTGCTGAGGGTTTGGATACACATAGACATATTATGTATGTATGCATGCATGTATGGATAATGAATCTTTGTCTCTCTGCTGCAGCTCTTTGTACCTCGATGAAGATGGCGACCTCGCCCATGAGTTCTATGAAGAAACAATTGTGACAAAAAATGGCCGTAAAAAAGCCAAGCTGAAGAGGATTCATAAAAACCTAACACCTCAGGTGAGAAAATCATAATTCCTACACCAGCGTTTCACTCACCACCAGGTAGTTTGTTTGTATTATGAGTCCAAATAATTTTAAATCTCGTTTCTTTGTGTCCTTCCAGGGAATTATAAAGCTGGACCACCCTTGCATCCATGTAGATTTCCCAGTTGTCCTCTGTGAAGCTTGATGATGTCTGAGGAGCGTCTCGGACTTCCACTGTGTCAACTCCGTCCCGTGGTTTCCCCTACAGCTGGAAGCCTGAGCCACCTTTTAAAATAACATGATCTCTCGATATATTTGATGCCCTTTATGTGGACAGGCTGATGCGATGTGTGCTGAGCCTCTGCATGTGATCTGTTTTTGGCTTGTGTGCAAGTAGACACAGAATAGGTCACCGGTGGAGATGAAGGGTGCCAAGTTGGCGAGGGGGAAAAAGAAAAAAAAAACTACTCAGTTTACAGATCATGGTTTGTATGCATGTATGTGTGAATGTGTGTGCAGACATGGGATGAAATGTGACAGATGAGTGCAGAGTCCTGAATTTACTGCTGCAGGTTGTTTTCTGGTATGACTGATCGAACCTCGAGGAGTTTAATGTGACCAGTTCTTCGCTCTGTCACGGTCATATCTAGAGCAGGAAAGTTTAAGCGCACACTTTGAGTTTTTGACACCATCATGAATTGCTTTATTATGCATGGAACAGGATCTGCTTATTGGTAACAGCCTAGGGAGTTGACAATCACTGGCCCACAAAATCTAAAGTGGATTAATGTCATATATAATGTTGGATGGACTGGCTTCAATGACCTCAGAGCCACACATGTACACAGTGAGCAGCAGTGAGTCCAGTAAGAGATCCTGTTGGTTCCTTTGCTGCTTTGGCATATTATGTTTCACTTTTAATTTATTATAACTGTTTTTTAATTACAATTTGAAATGCTAAACTGTGTCACAGTAAATTTTTTTTTATACCTACATATAGTTGAAATGTATATTAAAGTTTACTCATTCACTTCATAAAGGAGAAAAAAAAATCATGGATATATTTTATCGTCATTGCCTATAAAATTGTGAAAATAGGATAAAGAGTAAAGGCTGTAGCTACCTGAGGCCAATGAGATCATATTGTATTTGTATTGTATTTGTCTGGGAATTAAGGATTTTAAGCAACCTGTGGGTGATACATTTGAAAAGTTACTCATGGTGGGTTGGTTGGTTTCATTTGTCAATGGTTCACATTCTCCCTCATACCATATACCCTTTATATCTACGTGTTTGGTGGGAAATATTCACAGAAACTAAGTCAGTGACTTTAAACGAAGCAGTTAACTGAAATCCTGATGCACACCATATTTTGCATTTCAGTTGAATACAAAATATTTGAACAATGGAGTGATTTTAATTTCAAAACATCAAATTGTGTTATGTAGGTGAATGCATAGAGACATTTCCAAAGGTTAAAGACTTGGTGTGAACAAATTGATAACCTGTGGAGGTTTGACTGTGGACAAAGTAATCTGCACTGAAACACTAAGAAGATGAACAAAGTTACAAGAAATCTCTTTTCAGTTTCAGCTTCAAATGTGGCTTTATACAATAGTTATTTGGCAAGCTTGTATGAGCTTTTTGTCAAATAATCTACGACAGAATTCGGCTTTTTGGCAAAAGGTTGAACGCTCAAACGAACTGACAGGACCTGTTCACCCATGTAGTGAAAATATGTTTCCTGACCTCCACCTGCGATGAAAATTGGCCACCTGCGTAGGAAACTACCAAGGCCAACCATCGCTGGGAGGTAAAGTGAATGTGTGTGTGTGTGTCTGCTAATGAGAGATGGGTGAAGTTGAAAGAGAAGTGAATGTTTTTCATGGGAAAAGGTTTTCTACAAAGCTTTCTGTTATAGTGTGCTCCTTAGAGGATTAAGAGGTCTGTGCCAAAATCCACTCCACTTTATTGCTTCCATGAAATGATTTTAGAAGACTCTGTGCTGCTTCTTTTTTAACCTCAGGGTAAGTACCTTTTTTCAGCTGAGTCTGGGGGAGACAAGGCAGCACAATAACTTTTCGTTATTTACTTTGACAAAGCTGTAATAATATGCAAGGCCATGAGGTGAGTTACAGTAAGGAAAAGATTTGACTCAGCAAACTACCCACCCTGCGGCTCTGCTGACAAACCTACAGGCATATTTTAAAACATGAAATCACAAGATATTTTTTTTACAGGAGTCATCTTTTATTTATCACAGAATAATGAGTGGATTATTGTACATTCTTACAAAGATGCATGCTTCAGTCATCAATAATAACTTATGATAACCGCTGATTTACTACATACTCTGAAGGAACTGTCTTCAGAAGAGGAATCTAATAGCCATAAAGTCTGAGTGTTTGAAAAATAATGGGACAATGAGGTCAATTGTGTGAAAATATTTGTCAATATAACCACCTTAGTGTGTTTTCTTTGCTAGAAGTACAAACAGATCTCACAAAGGAACTGTTCTTAAAGTTATCCATTAACTGAGCAGTTCAATGACTCCATTTAATTTCAGCAAAAGGTCATCGGTTAGCTATGAGTCATGTTTCTCATCTCAGCTCTTAAAATGAGTTAACCTCATAATGCAAACGGCACGTTCATTTCCTGTGAAGTCACTTTGTGGCATCAGGATTCTTTCAGCTCTTTTTAACCTTCACGTTTTACTGTGAATGTAATTTTCTTTTCACATAATGTTAAGTGTTTCATAACAGAACTCAGCACACCTTTACATTTACCTGTCACCACATGTTAATCTTGTAAAGTTGTGGGTGCCTTCATAATGAAAGCCTTTAAATCATATCCAAAGTGTGTGTGTGTAAACTTTACACAACTTAACATCACAACTAAGTCATTCCTAAAATCCTAATTAAGATGTTTAGTGTGAATCTGGCTTAATTTCTGATGCCGGACCAAAAAAAAGCTTCTCATTGAAACAAACAAAAAAAAAAAGTTGGCAAAACTCTATAGTGAGTGACGTGTGTAAGATAAAAGATATGAGACAGGGTGGAGTCTGCTGGATACTCAAATACAAGTCAGTGGTGCATTTCAACACAGCATGAATAACCTCTTTTGTATCTAGACTGTGATTGATCCGAATAACAAGTTTGACCTGTAGTCGTCCGATCCTTAACAACACAAACAGCTTGACTTGAACCACATTCATCCGGAGATCAGAGAGGTAAAGGTTCCTGGTAAGAGACATTATTTGAACACGTCATGGAAGAACAGATTTAAAAAATAGATTTTGTATCTAAAGAATAGAAATATTTCCTTTTTTTCTTGTCTTGCAAAGTGGGACTGTATTTGTGACTTTGTGATTTGAGAGAGATGTAAAGACAGCACTTTTAAAAGTAATATAATGCTTGTTGTGAGGAATAATTCAAGTATTTAGGCTTATTTTAAATGATTTGCATTTCAAACCCAGTCACTATGATACTTGTGGTAAAAGAAAATACAGATAAAATATGTTTTTAAGTGATGACAATATCTCTGAAAGTCAGTGTGTTCCACCTGCTTTTGCTGAAATCCACTATATAAAAAAAAGAAACAAAACAAGCTCATAAACATTTATTCAGGTTAGATTGAACAATATATTGCTCATATTTCTGTTTATAGTTCATATTTATTGGGTTTTTTAAACATGTGTGGAGCCTGTTTCTCATTTGGTCTTATCAATGAAATTCACTTGAATCGCTTGAAGAACAGACTACTTTGTTTTTTATTGAAGGGGGGTGCACACGGCATCCGTACGTATGTGATGTACCCTCAAATATATGCAAAACAGGCTTATGATAATAGATACGTGTTTAATAAAGCTAGTTTTATATTAAAATCATATGCTCTGTAAAAAAAAGGACAAATTTAATGAAATTATGTCTTTCATAAATTCAGGACCCCCCTACTCAAGAACTTAATTCAGTGTTCCGTTGTTGCTCAACGGTCAACGCTCCTGCTGCCGTAGCTCCAGTTAGCCTCGGCGGGCTAATTTCTTTCACCACCATGGATTAAAGCGGACTATGAGTGTTAATATTCACATGGCAGGGCCGTGGAAAACAAATATATGTCACGGTTACACTTACACGAGTGGACTAAGCCCGTGTCCTCGGCTTCATCGGAACAGGTCAGAAGAAACAACAACGGAGTTAGCTCAACTTTAGCTTTTTTTTTTTTTTTCTCAATGAAACTTTGAGCTAATGTGGCTAAGTTACGAGAAACTTTAGTCCGTGGACGGAAAAAGAAGAAATAATGCAGTTATAGTAGTAGTGGTAGTAGTTAAATGTTAAAAGTAGCTGATGCTTTACATTTCTCTAACCAACATTGCTGATGATTGCTGATGAAAGATGATTCATGTAACGCCAGTGAAAAGAGGATGTAAATAGCTAACTATAGTTACTACTATCAGTAATAAACAGTGTGTCATCTCATATGAACTCTTTACTCACTTAACCTCAGTCTGCCTGTGAATCTATGTTGCTTTTACCACACTTGAAACTCAAAGTGGATGTATAGATGGATGGATAGATGGATAGATAGATAGATAGATGGATAGATAGATAGATAGACTTTATTTATCCCAAACTGGAAAGTTACAGCAGCAGCATTACACACAGTGACAATAGACAACATAAGAATAAAAATATAAGGAACAAACTATACATAATACATATTTCAAATATTTTTTATTGTTGACTGTACATATATAATGTAAACCATATCACTATACTTATATTTATAGCAACCATATTGCCTCACAGATGTCTTTTGCTGTATATATTTTTTAGATTTGTACATCTTTATTCTATATATATATTTTATATACTTTTCTTTTTACATCTTTTACTACACTTGTGTCCATACTGTTTTAGACAAGAGAGAAACGCAATTTCGATGCTCTGTATGTCCTGTACACATAGCAGCATTGACAATAAAGTTGACTTTGACTTTTTGACTTTGATAATAAAATATCAAAATAGCTATAGAAAATAAAAAATATTGTACAAAAGTATATGCAGCAAATTGGCAGTGTTGATTTGGTGCAACGTAAGAAAGGAGAAATGTGCAGTGACTGTAAATTATGAATTTTTAGCTGTTATTATACAGTGTGATGGCATGTGGCAGCAAAGATTTCCTGTATCTGTCCCTGTGACAGCGGAGCTGTAGCAGCCTGTCTGTCCACTGTTTTGTATTTTAAGATTTGTGACGTTTAAGTTTTTAATCATCTTTATTTATTTTTCTTTACTAGACAAAGCAGAGAGAAGGTGAGCGCTGACCATGGAGGCCGTCTCCCACTCTCTCTCCACCACAGCTGGCCAGCTGCCCTGGTTGCGTCTGACTCTGTTCACATTGTGGACAGTGTTGTGTTCAGCAGACACAAAGCAGGCGAGATGGCCATTGTACTCCAAGAAGCCGGTTCTTCTCGCCTGGAACGCCCCGACACAAGAGTGCGCCCCGCGACGTGGCGTCACTTTATCTCTGGAGCAGTTTGACATTGTTGCGACCCCCAATGAGGGCTTTGTCCGGCAGAATCTCACCATTTTCTATAAGGAGCGCCTTGGCTTGTATCCCCATTATGAGCGTGGTGGCAATGCAGTTTATGGTGGCCTCCCACAGCTCGCCAGCCTCACTCAGCACTATGAAAAGATGCCCGAAGGTTTGCAGAAATATATACGCGAGCCGGATGCGAAAGGTTTGGCTGTTATTGACTGGGAGGAGTGGCGCCCGTTGTGGATCCGAAATTGGGACACGAAAGATATCTATCGGAGTAAATCCCGCGAAATGGTGGCCAAAAAGAACCCTAAGTGGACCCCAGAACATGTGGGGAAAGTTGCACAACAGGAATTTGAGCTGTCGGCTCGCAAATTCATGCTGGAGACTCTAAAACTTGCCAAGAGTTTGAGGCCAAATCAGCTGTGGGGCTTCTACCTGTTTCCAGATTGTTACAACCATGACTACAGGAGCGGCCTGAAGAACTACACAGGCCGCTGTCCCCGTGTGGAGATGGAGCGCAACGATCAACTAAACTGGTTGTGGATGGAGTGCACCGCGTTTTTTCCATCTATATACATCGTTCCTGCACTAAGCTCTACAAATTATGGCCGCCTTTTTGTCCGAAACAGAGTAAAGGAGGCGATGCGCCTAGCATCTGTTGGGGATGGATTAGCACGGCCTGTTTTTGTTTACACACGCCCTACTTACATCAATCAGATGACCCCCCTAACTGAGGTTAGTTGGCTTAAGAAACAATTCAAGTACAAGTAGGGGAGGTTTATAGACTCATGGTGTCACCTAGGAGTTGCTGAAGGATAGAAATCTCTCTGTAGTGTTTATATGTCTAGAATAGTAGTAAATTAAACAACATTTAGTATTGTTTCAGCTTTGACTGTGTTTCTGTCACAGTTATAGGAAGATTAGATAAAACGCATTGTATTTATTTGCTTGTGTTGATTTTATCCCTTTTAATTTTTGTGTGACAATGTTTCCCTCATTGAATGAAGTTACCGAACTGTTTGTTTAAATGTTTTGCAGACAGATCTGGTCTCCACCATTGGTGAGAGTGTTGCACTTGGAGCTGCAGGTGTAATCTTCTGGGGGGACGCCTCTTATGCAAGCAGCAATGTAAGTGTCATACCCCTCTGTGTTCATTTCATGCTGAATAGCCTAGTGTTCGGTGGCCTGAGGTTAACATTCCTTTTTGTTTGCCCACAGACCAGCTGCTCCACCCTAAATAAGTATCTTCAGGGACCGCTGGGCCGGTACCTGCTCAATGTATCTACAGCGGCAGAACAGTGCAGTCAGCTGGTGTGTAAATCCCACGGACGCTGTCTGCGCAAAACACCGGACAGCGACGTATACCTGCATCTCAGCCCCGTAGTGCACAGCATCACCGGTCAGGGCGGCAAGCTGAAGGTTACAGGCGTGCCTGGCAAAGCAGAGCTGGCTTTTTTCCGCACGCATTTCCAGTGCCAGTGCTACAGTGGGTACAGGGGTGAGGCCTGTGCTCAGAAAGAAAAAGGGCAGAATAGAGCCTCCTCTGTCTTAGGAACCTGGCCCCTTTGCCTTTTACTCCCACTAGGACTCCTCTCTCTGCTACACTGAGGAAACTGAGAAGTCCAAACTATTCGTTGCTTCTGCCAGCCCTGAAAGGACAGTTTGACATGAAGGTGGTACGTTTTTGTGCACTCGTGATACTGGTGTGTTGACAGCATCAGACAGACAATCCTGTCACCAGAAATCTCCCGGTATGACAGGAGATTATTATCCCAGCACTCAGACACATCTGACAGCAATATTTATGTCTGACAAGCTGCACTGGCAGAGCTTCATTCTCAGGACCACCTCCTAGAATTAATATCCATCCATCAGTATTGCAATAGGTTATTAATTAAAATCTTACTGTCTCCTTAAAGGACTCTGACTACTAATACTATCAGGTTACTTTCAGTGGGACATTAGAACAGAACACCATGAGCCTTGAGCAAAAATAAGTGGAAGTAAAGGTACATTTGATGCCCAGCGACACACAGTATTGACCACCTGTCGGTGCATCACAACAAAATAACATTAGGTATCCGGTGTTTGCACATTGCTGCCCATTTCAGCATCATAGTTTATATCTGTCGATGGAAGCTGTTAACGCATAGCCTTGTGAATGAAATATAAATTGTACATTATTCCAAAAGGCGATGTAGAAACAACATGGCTGGACCTGCCTGTTTCATTTAAAAGTTGTGCCTTAACTTGGCGCTAAGGGCTCTTTTCTTTTTTAATGGTTGCCTTTGTTTACAAGTTTTGATTATCGAGGTGTTCATCTCAGCCCTCTGCTGGGCACAGTGCTTTGTACTGATATCAATACCATATGCCTTCCGGTTGTTGTTGTTTTTTAATTACCAAGTAAAGTGTTTTCAATGGACAGAGGGTGTCTCTCACTCCCTGTACAGATTGTAAAGCCCTCCGAGGCTAAATGTCTTTTGTGACTTTGGGCTATACAGATAAGATTTGATTTGATTTTCAATGTTGCGTGGAGTACAGGAACAGTACTTGTAGAGGGGCAGACGGGGGTGGTGTTTCCCATCTTTAGAAAGGGGGACTGGAGGGTGTGCTCCAATTATCGGAGTGTCACTGCTCTGCCTCCACTTGAAAGTTTTTTCTAGGGTTCTGTCGACCTCAGATTCAGGAGGAGCAGCCCGTGATGAGAGTCACCACCTCCAAATCAGAGGCAATGGTTCTCTGCTGGAAAATGGTGGACTGCTCCCTCTGGGTTGGGAGCGAGTTGCTACCCCAAGCAAAGGAGTTTAATTGTCTCGGGTCTTGTTTACGAGTAATGAGAAATTGGAGCGTGAGATGGACCAGTGGATCGGTGTAGTGATGAGGAAGGAGCTGAGGCGGAAGGCAAAGCTCTTGATTTTCCAGTCCATCTAGGTTCCAACCCTCGCCCGTAGTCATGACCTTTGGCTAATGACTGATAGAAGGAGTTTGTTGATACAAGCTTCTGCTGGCTCAGTCTTAGAGATGGGGTTAGGAGCTTGGAAATATGGAGGGAGCTCGAAAGCATCCAACTAAGGTGGTTCGGGCTTATGATTAGGATGGGCGCCTTCATTTGAATGGAGAGAGAGAGAAGAAGAGAAAAGAGAAAAGTTACTATTTGTTTAAAAATTGTGTCTTCTAATTCACATATCACTGTGAAAGCAAGTTATGATCTTCTTTTTAAAAAAACAGGAAATTATCAGCGTCCATTTTGCCAAATCATTGTGAATTTTCTTGAAAACAGACACGAGGCGGATGGCTGATCACAATTAATTTTAATTTAGTTCCAGATATATATTGGTTTTGCTAACTGTCGGCTAATGAGTAACAAGAAATATTTTAACAAAATGCCAAAAAACGTTTTTTACAATTCTTTAATAACCAAATGTAAGGGATCCTTTTGAAAATGTTTTTTTTTTTTTAAATCTGTTTTGTTTATGTTTTTTTTAACTATCTGTTTGTTTGTTTGTCTGTTTTTAGCACATAGTTTGACTAGTTTGGCTTGCACAGCAGTTTGTGTCCGGGTTCCTGCCAGTGGCACTGTTAATATCAATTTACTGTAGCTACATCTTCATATTAGTTTATTACCAAATAAATATAATTCCTAGACTCGTGCTAGCTGAGCAGTTTCATATTTATGCAGTAGGTTCTGTATTTATTCTCCATGGCGTTGCTCAGAAAAAATATTTAGCTTCCTTGAAACTGGGTAACTGTGGCAAGTGGTACGTTGTGCTGTTTTATGTACGCCGCAAACTTTATAACACAATGCACTTTAACTGCTTTTTTTCGTTGAGGTGGATCGTGCTTTGTTTCATGTTGATACTTAATAAAAGGTGAAATGCTGGATACAGAAGTCTGTAAAGCATGTAGTGCATTACACTAAAGATAGTGTTCTTCCATGTAATGTACAATGTTGGAGATATGTTCCACTGTGAATCTTGTCTAAGAGAAAATGCTTGTGTGCTTTTATGATTGTTGTACCTCCCTTGGTTTTTATTTGTCACTATCTTTAAATAATGTATTGTGTTAGAGCATCTGAACATATTCAGATTAACACTTGAATTATAAAATGGGAAGACGTCACCCATGTATGGCAGCACATTTTACCCCAGTGTACGATTTTCACAAGTTAATATCAAGGATCACTATTTACGTTTCAAAGAAAGCTGTAAACCAGATGTTTTTGCAGTGTTGAGCCTTTTTACATCAAGTAGAAAAATGCTGCCAACCTTTTTTTAAAACATGTTTTAGTGTATTTTGCTCATCTTTTAGGCAGCCACTGCTTTGAACTTATTGCACAACCGCATGAATATCAACATGAGACTTGTTTAAGGTGATTAATTATATTTGTTATCAGTCACTGTAAAATCCATTTTTTAATATAACTTATCATCATTATATGTTGAGTACTGATGGTGATTCCTCACGCAAGGTTCCAGTCTCTGAAAATTGATTTTCATACCACATGGAAATAAGTAAAAATCAGTGGCTGCCTGGAGGGTAAAATAACTAAAATGTACAGAATCGTTTTGTATCGCTCCCCCTCTCCATTTTAGAAACAGCTTCAGTATTCATGAGGACATTACTTTAATTTGCAAGCTTTATTCTGCCTAAACCTATTGATGTAATAGTTTGAAACCAAATATGAAATCAAAGGGTTTTGTATTTGATAACATTTCTTTCTTTTTTTATCAATGAATTTAATTATTTAAAAAGTTTTAATGTAATTGGTTTTTAATTTTTCTGTTCTGGGGTCTGCAGTCCACCAGGATTCAATTACTTCTTGTGAAAAAATATTAAAAGAATTGAAAAATACTGTCTCTGTATCAAATATACTGACTTACACGGGTCTGTGCAAAACAAGAAAATACAGATAATACTTGCATTAGACCATATCTAATATAAATAGAAATATATTCAAGAAAGAAAGAAAGTCAAAAAAAGAAAATGACATGTTGGAAGTTATATGTGAGCCGGTGTTGTACATAGCCGTTTTTATTTGTTTATTTGAAGGATCCCATTAGCTGATTCCAGGGTAATCAGTTTTTTTCTTTCCTGGGGTCCAGACCAACATACAATACATTTTATAATAAACATTAATTGCATTAATTACAGATAAATGATTATTAACATACAAATTAAAGCATGTCGACACTGCACATACACGAAGATATGCTCTCAATAGGTTACTAATTAAAAAAAGAGAAGATATCTATACAGATGGTGTTTAAAAAGGATCATGCCAGCTACTATTCAGTCATTCAAATGCCTCTGCATATTCTTTTTAAAGGATGATTTATTAGTGATTGGGTGGATGTCAGGTATTCAAAATAGTTTCAGATAGATAGATAGATAGATAGATAGACAGATAGATAGATGACTATTAATCCCCAAAGGGAAATTAGGTCGTCATAGCAGTTCGGTATATTTGAATACAATAAACAACAGCATATATTAATACTACAGTATATAATAACAATAGTATATCAGAATCAGAAATACTTTAATAATCCCAGGGGGAAATTATTTATTATATTATTTAAATGATTTATAATAGTAATAATAACAGTATATAATAATACTAAAAGTGGTCAAGCAAAGTTTGGCTTGATAATTTTATGGTATGAATTTTGCAAAACTCAGAAGCACATTGGGAATATAGAAATCAACAAATTCTCCTTAATATTATATTTATAGTGTCATCATATTTCAATTTTTTTTTACAAAAATCAAGCATCCACACCCAGATTAAAATGCACTGGATAAAATATACATTATTTTAAAATAAACTCTTTATTTTATATTTTGACATCTGTGACCGGAAATTACGTGTCGCTGCCTGGCGTTGTTTTGTGCAGCTCGTAATGTGCTCCGACGACCAGGAACAGGCTGTTTCAGACCCTCATCAGATCTGCTTTGCATGTCTCGACTTTATTTACCGATAATCAGTGTGAGCTTTTCTGTGCACAGTGCGTTGTGTGTGTTAGTTTCTTGTCAGTAAATAAAATGTCTTAACTCCTCCTCTCAGTTTGGAGAAGCTAACCTCCACATCCACCACGAGCAGCAGCAGCAGCAACATCCACCCGGAGCCTCTCGGCAACATTTTCTATCACTGGCAACCAGCAATGCAGACGACATGACGATAAAGCAGACAGCCTCGTCTCTTTGCAAGTGAACTAAACATCGTATCTGCTCCCGTGTTGGTATGTTGCTTCATCCTTCATGCATCTGCATCCTGCAGCGCAACACACCGAGCTAATGTTAGCTTTCTGACGTGTCGTCTTCTGATATTTGCAGCATTACTACAGACCTGTTGTCCTTCAGCCCTGCAGGTTAAGTTAACTACTTTTATTTCTTGTGTTTTTTTCCCCCCTGCACATCCACCTCCAGTCCTGGTTAACATGATAGTAACTGTTTATGTGCTGTTTGAAGCACTGTGAGCAGGATTAATAACTATTTATCCGTGTTTAAGATGATGTATGGCAATGTGTAGGGTTATTATATTTTTATTATTTGCTGCAGACCAAACTGTCCACACCAGACGTCATTTAACCTGAAGACAGACAGACAGGTTAAAGGTCAACAGATCAGAAAAGAGATCACCACCACCCCTCAGAGGCCACAGAATAAAAATCAAGCTTTCTAACTGCTGAATGAATCCAAAAAATCTGTTTACTGTCCTGGTTTTTCTTTTCTTCATTGTTCTGTCACGTTGAACAAAAAAAACAACAACAAGTAACTCTCTAGCTTTTGTTGTAAACAAACAAAACATTCTTTGGGCATAGGAAAGTTGCTTAAACTGCCACAGCGTGTCAGGACGTGCAGGACGTTTCTGAGCTGTTTCTCCCTCTGCGTCAAGAGAAGAGCTCGAAAGAAAGCGTTCACTCATGATGTGGTGGACGAAGGCTGGGAGATGAAGTTTGACATGCTATTTAATGCTGCTCAGCAGCAAACACACAGTGTGTTTTTTAATTCTTTTATTCTTTAATTTGATCCCCAAATAAAGAATAAAAATAACAAATATGTGTACTTGCTGCTGGGGAACTTATAAAGTAATATTTGCCTAAAAGATTAACACTGTTTAAGTTTTATTCCCTCTTTAGTTTAGGCCATTATTTCTACAAAATTTAACTCATCAAGTCAATTGGTGACACCGGGAGATGTAATGACAGAAACTAAAGTTGCAGGTTGGACCACAGTGACTGATTGATGAATGGGAATGTCAGTTTTTCTGTACACACTGTTAAACTGAAGTACTGCGTGATTACGATGGGCTCTCAGGCAATGCAACGTCTACCACTTTCCCCCAGATCGTTCAACTTGACCAAATGAATTTCTTGCGTAATCGTCTTGTTGTTTTGGGCCTGGTGTTGGTGGCCACGGTGTTGCTGTACCTGCTGCTGCCATCCATCCGCCAGGGCAGCATGGAGCCGTCTCTAGAAGCTCAAAAACTGATGGCCACCCCTCCTCCTCCGTTTCCAACCATCAACGTGTCCATCCGCACCGGACAGCTGCCCGGGGACCCTCCACTGTTCTTCAGAGAAGCTCTGCCTGTTGATGGAGCTGGACGACAGATATTGCCGAGGTGAGTTTTGGAGGATAATGTGCTCTGTCCTCGTTACTTTTAATTACAAATCTTATTGAGTGCTTATTTCGAGGTGGATCAAGAGCTTTTATTCTGAAAAGTTCTGAAGATGTTGTTGTATGAAAGAAAAATGTGTGGGCCACAACACCACACATACACTACAAACAGTAACAAAGCAAATTCTGTCTTATTTTGTGGGAATGCATTGAGAAGACGTCACTGACATCAAGAAATAATCGAGTACGTTTGACTAAGTTGTGATCCGTCTATAACAGAAGCAGCCAATGAAAGACACATTATTCACAATATGGAAAAGGCCAAGAGCAGTTTATAACTTAATCAATGGGCCTTTTCATGTCCTCTTTTTGTTATTCATTCTCTTCATCTCCCACACATGCCTTATGCCTCATGTCTTATGAGGTGGTCTTTGTTTTAAGTGATTAAAGACACCAGACGGATTAAGTGTCACCACTATTTTAATTATTTTATACCTTAATGCAGCTGAGCTCGTTATTGAATCTTTTTTAATGTGAACAAGTTACAAGAAAACAAAATGATTCCTCGTTGCAGGCTGCAAGTGGTCCTTCTGCACGGCCAGGCGTTCACATCCAAAACCTGGGAAGAGCTTGGCACGATGGCCCTTCTGGCGACTAATGGATATCAGGCCTTAGCGATGGACCTGCCAGGTAGGCACATAATCAACACCAATGTTGATGATGATATCACGTAAAGTTGCATTATGCTCAATCGCTTTGATCATAATATGTATGATCTGGCTTCAGGTGTTTACACTGCAGTGATTCACAGCACATTTTGTTTACTTGCATCACAATCAAGCAGCATAATTAGTACATCGTTTGGTGACCGCAGATAACTCCCGGCATGGCTCCACCCCACGTCAATCTTAAAACAGCTCTAAGCAGCCTGTGTCTTTTCTTTCATAAATAATTCTTCTTTTTCTTGGAGGGTATGGAAAATCGCCAGACTCCGAGGCTCTGAAGACCGACCAGAATCGTGTCGATCTCCTTTCAAGGTTCATGGAGTCCTTGGGTGTCAGGACAGCTGTCCTACTGAGCCCTTCCATGAGTGGACATTACTCCATCCCATTCCTCATGAAAAACAACGCAGAGCTGCATGGCTTCATACCCATAGCGCCAGTTGGTACCCGGAGTTACACTCCACAGCAGTACCAAAATATTCAGGTGAGGGAGGTAGAGAATGTTTGATGTGACTGTGGTGATTTTTAAAATATATTTAAATAGAAACAGCAGACATGATGGAGTTGTGTGGTGAATACAGTGAGGCATGACCCCATTCGCCCACTAGGGGGCCCTTGGACATCAATAAACTGTGGGCCTTTATTGGACCTGCTGGTCTTCCTTATCTCTGTGGGCCTTGCAAATGTACAATGTCTCTTTAAATACACACAGGTATTTTTAAATACAGCTGGCCTTTCATCGGTGCATGTTTTATGGCTGGTAATTATTACTTACACAATAGTAGAAAATGAGTTATTTTAGGGCTGCAACTAATGTTTATTTTCAGTATCGATTCATCTCATTCATTTTCTTGATTAATCGTTAGAATATCTCTTACAAGGTGATGTCCAAATCCAAAGACATTCAGTTTTACTATCACGTAAGACTGCTAGAAGGAATCTGGTATGTTGGTAAGCTGGTGCATCATTTATACAGGTGTCGGTTAATTTTCTGGCAATTGACAGTTTGTTTGCTGTTTATAACTGAATGAATGCGAATGATTACTGCAGACTAGCTGGTCTGTTGTGGCCTTATTTGTAACTTATGATGGACATTTTGTCATTTTTTTGTATGTCTTTATTTTATAAGTGAACATTTAATACACTAACTGAAATCGGAAGACAAATCAAGCTGTAGTTCTCTACTAGTTCAGTCTCTGCTGTCAGTATTAATAGGGCTTTATACAATAGGGATGCAGCAATTAACGTATACACAATAAACGTCACAGTTTTGTAACCATAAAGGCTCAGCTACATTACATCGAGTGTTTCTGTCACTTACACTCAACCAAGTAGTGGCATGTAATCCCTTCAAGGGATGTTCTCATTCCTCTCAGTTCTTCTTATTTTAAAATTGCAAAAACAAACAAGTTATATTTGGGAAACCATGATTTTTTTTCCTGAGCCTATAAATTGCACCATCAAAAATGGGGTATATCCCTAAATGAGTGTGAGAGAGAGCTACTGGATTTAGCCAGTTAGAGTAGATCTAACTGCTGTATGCTCATATTTTTTATGCTGTATAGTCTCATAGCCCTCTCTCCTATGTGCTTTTGTTTTTCAGACTCCCACTCTGATTGTGTACGGAGCGCTGGACACAAACCTGGGTGCCCAGTCCCACAAGAATCTCATACAACTTCCTCATCACTTTGTGCTAAAGTTAGAAGGCGCTCGCCACGCCTGCTACATGGACAAACCCAGAGAATTTCACCAAGGATTACTCGACTTCCTCAGCAAACTGAAGTGAGAAAGGAAAAATAAAGGGACACTAGTCTTCTATTGAGTGGTTCAGTACGGTGACAAAATGTACTAACATCAGCATTTATCTCATTATCATCTGCTGAAGCAAAGAACATTGATATTCGATCCTACTGGAAAACGGCATGTGAAAACTTGTAATGTCAGTTAAAACACTATTTCAGATGTTTCCATCCTAAAGCAAATATTTTTTTGAAATCTCCCATAGTGTCACCCAAAAATATGAGACTAGTTCACGTCAGCTTGTTTAAAAAAAAATGTCTTTAGACTTGTATAGTGGTGTGTTTTTGTTTCATGTCTCCTTTGCATGTAAAAACACGGAATGCTTCGCTGTTACCACTTTTGTAGGTGACATGTAGGTTACTGTAAATACACGAATGTAGCAGCCGCCTGTGTTTTAAATAGCTTCTGTTTGCTTCACGACAGATTTGTATATGAAGATCTAATAACCGGTCCTGCTTGTAAGAAAAAACACACGCTGTCCTCAACAAAAGCAAACAGTTGATAAACACTGTAAAAAAAAAAAAATTGTAAAAAAGATGGACATTATAAAATGCTGAAATAAAACAGCTTACATTTATTTATTTAATGATTTAAAAAAAAAAGGTTATATGTAATATATTTGCAATAAGTTTGGACAATCATGCAAAAACAAACTAAAATAAGATATGCATAGCTTAAAATAAAAACAATTGTGTGTTTTGTATGTTTGGGTTGATAAAATGTAATCTTGTGGGAGCTGAAAGTTGTTTTGATATATTTATATATAACGCCCTGTCAGGAGGCGGGTTTTGCCAACTTCTGTTCTTGGAAAGTTTCTGATGCCACTTTTTACACCCACCATTTGCATTTCTTCAAATATTTGCTATAATCTGCTTGAAGAAATAAGTTTACGTCATTGCTGTGTGTCACATCCTTTTCTTGAGTGTTTACATTTTCAGATACTTCATACTTTGTCACCACTACATTTCAGATGCAAATATTTCTTTTATAATATACCTTTTACTGCATTCTGATTAGATTTCACATACAAAACTATCTGGTTATAAAATATTATGCATTTTTGTAGATCAAGGTACCCAAAAGTGTATAAAGTAGTTAAAATTGGCTCAACCTACCAACATTAAAATGCTGCTTACATGCATAGGTAGTGCATAAATTATTAAATGTTTCTATGTGTACACGTCAGGGTGCTTAGGCCCATAATCAACACTGATCATGGTAACAGTATACTCAGTCATTCTGATCATGGTTTGATCATTTTCACTTGTCTCTCACTGTTGGTATACATAACATTATGCAAGCAGCATAATTAGTACATAGTTTGGTGATCACACACAACTCCCAGCAGGGCTGCACCTCACATCAATCTAAAAATAGTTCTAATCAGCCCATGTCTTTTCTTCCATAAAGTCTTGGAGGGTATGGAAAATCACGTGGACCTAATGTAGTTGAGCTATACTCAATTTGGGTGGTAATCTATATACAGTCATGGCCAAAAATATTGGCACTCATGCATTTCTGTCACATAATGTACTCTTTCTCCCAGTATTCTCATGTTTATTTCTTTTGTTTGAAAGATCAAAACTCAACTACGGAGGTGTAAAAAGAAACTTGATGATGGTTACAGGAAGCAATTTATTTTAGTTATTACTTTTCCAAAGGGCGTGCTACCAAATATTAAGTTGAGGGTGCCAATAATTTTGTCCTGCCCATGTTTGGAGTTATGTGGAAAATGTCTTAGATTTGGCTTTTTTGTGTTGTTCCAATGCAAACAAAAGAAATAAACATGAAAATACCAAAGTATTTATAATGGCGGCATTTTTGGGGGGAGAAGTAGTGCATCATATGACGTATACATACATATATGTGAAGAAATGGAGGCGTGCCAATATTTTTGGCCATGACTGTAGGTAGGGCAGGTACAATGAGTCACAGGTGTGTTCCCAGGGTGAGAAGCAAACTTGTTTTTGACTCTTTGGACACACAAACAATGGACTTTGACATGTTTTGATATAGCTGCACACAGTGAGAAGAGAGAAGATGTTTGTGTGTGTACATATGTGTGGACAGTGTTATGGTCTCTGGACCTATTGAATGCTCTCTGACAGAGGGACACACAAACATGTTTTGATACCTGATTGATTGATTGTTATGTGGTAAAATGTGAAAGTAAAAAATGAACATGTCAAAAATGAAATTACTTTTTGGTTGAACAAAAGAACCCCTCTCACCCCCTACATGACACTGCAGGGTCCCTGAGCAGCTCCTTCAGCAGCAGACTGCTACACCCACGGTGTAAAAAGGAGAAGCTCTGCAGGTCCTTCATCCCTGCTGCTGTCAGCCTTTACAACACCTGCACCACCTGATCATGTTGTAGTCTCCTGTTCATGTCCCATTGCAATCTTTTTTCTATTTTATTTCATTTATATCCTGCGGTTACTATTTATATCATGGTCACTTACTTTTGTAATATTATTTATATTATGGTCACTTTCCTTTGCATTATTTCTTACACTATGGTCATTTTACATTACAATACCTATATATATCATGCCCCTTCCATCCTCAGTACTTGTCTGTTTTGAATGTTGATTGTTTTTCGTGTTTATTGTGTAGGTTATAGATATTTCTGTCTGTCTAATTTCTGTGGGTTTTTGTCCTTTTATTTGATTCTATTTCTGTAGTGTATATTACCCAGATAGCAAAAATCTTTTGGCTTTGCTTTGGCCCAAATCTGGCTTGCATTTTTGCAAGGTTATGGGTGGTTGTCTGGGCCATAAATGGCCCAAATTAAGAAAGCCAAAATCATACCAAAAGGGAGCCAAAATTCACCCAAAACAAATTGTGGACTTCCAAAATATAGCCATAAATGTCCCAGAAGAGCCCCAAATCAGCTGTTTCCGCTCACACCCAATCTTCTGGCATGCCATAAACATGCCTTAACTCAGCCATATATTGCTGGCGCCTCCTTTTCCATTATGGATAACCCACAGTTAAGCCAAAATACACACATAGCTATACACACCTTACACCTTTGCACTACTGTAAATACTGCATTTAACTGTATCTATTGCACTTCTGATTAAATGCTAAACTGCATTTCGTTGCCTTGTATTTATACATGTGGAATGACAATACAGTTGAATCTAATCTAATCTAATCTAATCTAATCTAATCTAATCTAAAAAAATCCTAAAATGTGATCCAACAAAAAAGATACCTCATGTATACCAATCCAATGTATAATGTCATATGTGTCTGTGATTGTTTTTTTTTTGCCTGTAACTGCACTTTTTTTCTTTCTTAAAAATGGTGGCGCGAGCAAATGGCTGGCAGCTGAACCAAATTTCCCTTTTAGGGATCAATAAAGTACTATCCTATCCTATCCTATCCTAAAAGGGCTTTCTAAATGCCAAAAGAAAGCCAAAAATGCCAAATGTATGCCATAATACAGCCAAAATATTTGCTATCTGGGTACACTTTCGGCTGCTGTAACAAGTATAATCTAATCTAATCTAACAAAATATATCATCTCTAACCAAAATGAAAGAAATGTCTTACGTTTATTGCAAAAAAACAAAAAAACGCATTGATTTTAATTGCACTCATGGAAGAGTGTATAGGTACTGGTAGGTTGAAGCATCCCAAGGGTTAAAACATTTTATTGTTTTACTTTCAGTTAACCTCACTTCCGGTCACAGGTTGACTTTTATTTTGAAGGGCCGGATGAGGCACGCAACAATCAGCTGACGTAGTGAGTAGCGAGGCTGCTTAAGCTGCACGAGCCGGTGGTCTGCACAGGGTGAGTACAGTGAGACACAAGTCCAGTTTTAAAAAGAGATAATTATTAAAGACAGAGACGCTGCTCTGTGGTCTTTTATTTGATAGCGGCAGCCTCAGCTGGTTAATTAAATAACGGGTCAGTCTGCGGCCGTTAGACAATAATAAGTTAACCACCGGGCCAGCTAGCTGTTTTAGCGCCAGTCAGGTTACAGCAGGTAGAGACAGATAATGACACATGACGGACACAGCTGGAGCTACACTCCTTTTTTAAAAAATGTTTTGATTTATTATTTTTATCTTTGTCCTCCAGAGGAAGGTGAACTATATCCCACACACCATGCTGCCCGACAAAGATGGTCCAGGTGTTGGAGGCGGACAGAGCTCACCTGAAGGAGAGGACACCTCTGTGAGTCTGTTCAGAGAGTACCTGCGCCTCAAAACCGTCCACCCAGACCCGGATTATGGTGAGATATCTTCATCGCAATACAGTAAAATGAAGGCATGACCTTTTTTTTTGTCACAGTTTGGATTTAGTGTTTATCTTACCAGTTTGTGAGGAGTCAGAGTCATAATAGCTGCTGTAATATGTAAAATACACAATATTGTTCTGTTGTGTCATGCTGTTATTTCACTTGATATGTTATTGTATCATGTCACTATTCAGATCTAAAGCTAAAATATGTATATCTATAATATAGAAGTTAAAAAGTTAACCTCCCTGCCTCTATACTTGTATCAACTTAAGAGCTGATCTATCAAAGTCCAGCTCTTATCTGTGTCTGTTAGACATTAAATATTTCTAGTTATGTATGAAGTTTGTTGTCTTGAAGAAATCTAACATGCTGAGCAAGGCTCTCACTTCACTCCTCCAAACCGGGGTCAATCCAGAATAACAGGATTTCATGTCGTGCCAGCTGAGTTTGTCTTGGCCTCACTCTTGAAGATAGGGTTGCTGTAAAGCAAAGAAATCATCAGCCGTTTGTGTTGTTTCAGGTTCATTTTCAGCTGGCTTTTTTATTTTTTTTTGTATAGAGGTGAGCCAGGCACAATTAGAAGAAGGACCTGTATGCTGGAGGGATTATGTCTCCCAGTGGGCCTTAGCGCCTTTGGGATTACCTAGGCAGTGAGAGCTAAGGAGCGTGACGGAGAGTGACTGAGAGTGGAAGGACCTGGTTGCCTCCTGAAAGTGGATGAAAATGTATGAGACTCTCAATCAGTGGATAACAGGCGACCTTTCCATAGTCAGTAACAGTTAAAATGTGAAGAACAGGACACTAAGGGACTCTCCATCTGAATGAGGCAATACACAGAGATTATAACATCCAAAAGATAAATAACGATCAAAGTTGGTCGATGTTGAGTAAGGAACTCGGTGAAAGCGCAAAGTATTGCAACTTGACTGAAGGGACGGGAGCAAAAAAGGGGAAGTTACATGGCACAGACAGGGTACATCTGAATGGACTGGATGTACGACTTGGTGCTAATCTGCATGAATGCATTTGAGTAAGGCGTGCTATTCGGTACCAACGCCGGTGAATACGGCGGGAGTTTCAACAGTAACCAACAGTCCAGCAGACTGTATTGGCCGTACACCACTTCACCACTTCCCTCTTGGACATTTAGCCTTTCAGCCTCTTCATCAGGGTTTGAAATTTAACAATTTTTCAGTATTAGATATATAATTAATTATTATTAGTGGATGTAAATAATCAATTTTGTCTGCTGCCCTTACTTAATTTTGCAAAAAATATATCAACTGTAGTTAAAGAGTAAATTGTGGATGTTGGATTTGTGTCTCTGCAGGCAGTAATTATCAGGTATAGTGTGTTCAACATCTTTAAAGGTTCTAACAGGTTACTCTAGCCAAAGTCAAATTAAGCAGATCCGTGGGGCTTACTGTCCAAGCCACTAAAAATGATCCTAGCAACCATACCAAGTGCCAACATCGGACGTGACTAGTGTGGTATTTGGCTCTAGGGCTATTCGGTCAGGTGCTATGTTGAGACCTGATACCCACAGGACCCTTTAAACGGAGAGCTGGACCAGTACCACCTGTACAGGGGTAACTCTGGGAAATAGAAAAACTGATTTTGGTATTCTGTGACCTTACCAAAGTCAAATAGTAATGTCACAACTAGCAGCAGGAATTATGACTGTCTAGTGTTGTGGAAGGTTAAACATATCTAAACAGACTGCTCTGCTCTCTGTTAATTCATTTACAGATGCTGCTCTTCGGTTCCTAGAGAGAATGGCAGATGAGCTTGGGCTACCCATAAAAAAGATTGAGGTGTGTGTCAGTGATGGTCATTTAATATAGCAAACATTTGTGTACATCCTCAGGAATTAGTAACACGAGGTATTATCTGCTGTCCCCTCTCCTTTTAGGTTTGTCCAGGCAGAGTTGTGTTGATCATGACATGGGAAGGGATGAACCCGACATTGAAATCTATCTTACTGAATTCCCACACGGATGTTGTTCCTGTTTTTCAGGTATGGCATCGGTGTCTGTTTAAGGCGCTACAATCCTGTTATAAACTGTAATAGACATGAAAAAAATAGATTTGATATTAATCTCTTCTCCAGGAACATTGGAAATACGATGCTTTCAGTGCTTTCAAAGATGCAGAGGGCAACATTTATGCCCGGGGAACACAGGACATGAAATGTGTAACTATACAGTGGGTATAAACTGCCTTGATAACTTGTTTTATTAGACAGGATTTGTGATCAGTTGTTATTGTGTTGTATGTATAACGCCTATTTTAACACCCACTCACTCAGCCTGCATACTGTCAGTTCATACTCCATTTCTTTCGTCTGTCATAACTCTGCTGTGTCTTCTTTTGTTCTTTGCAGGTACATCCAGGCAGTCAGAAGACTGAAGGCGGAGGGACGGAAACTGATGCGCACTGTGCACCTAATGTTTGTTCCTGGTAAGCTATCTGATTTCTTCCCTTTCTCTATTTGTAGTTTGTTCTCAAAGCATCTACACACCCTTTGTCTACGCACACAAACGGTGTTCAGACTGCTTGATTGACACCATGTCAACAAAATTTCCCTGAAGGCGGTCCAGAAACGACACTACTAATTTGTAGTCTGTTAGCGCGATAATGTATCAGACATGGGGCTGGTAAACTAACTTCTCCGTTTCCAAAGACAGTCGGGACATCCGCTCGGTAGAAGATGAACAAAGGTTTTGTGTATTTACTCCACAAAGCCTTCCATTCAAGTCTGCATAAGTGGCATTTGTTGTTTTGCCTGCCGAATTGAAATGGACTGGCAAATGGCACAAAAAAAGCTCTGTGACAGTTGGGCTTTGGATCGAACCTATTGGCACGTGGAGTTTGGTGACTGGTCTAATCAGACAGAATGATTAAAAAAACACCCCAGAGTCTTTAATTGTAATGTCCTATGTCACTGCGCACTTGTTTAGCTGAAGTTACAATACTTGCTTATCAGCTTTGAGCATTGTTTGGCAAATGAAAATATGACATTAACATTTATTTTCCTCTTTCTTTTAGATGAAGAAGTTGGAGGTCACAAGGGAATGGAAACTTTTGTGAAACATCCAGAGTTCCAAAAACTAAACATCGGCTTTGCTCTCGATGAAGGTTAATAAATAACTGTTTGCAACATCTTTTAAAAGTTAATCTCTAAGAACATAAACACTGACGGCCACTCAGTTACTGGTTGGTAAACAGAGTTTGTACTATGACCACAGAAAATTCAGTTTTTTAAATGTTGTTCGATTGGCAGAAGTATTTTTGGGGGCATTTTATGCCGTTCTAACAGACGATGGAGAGAGAGGGAGAAACAACAAAGGTCCCCAGCTGGACTGGAACTCAAAGTTCATGGCTAGCACCTTGAAATAATGCTTACATTTACATTTAGTCATTTAGCTGACGCTTTTATCCAAAGTGACTTACAAAAAGGGAAACAATCAAGGTACAGTGCGACAAGGACGTGTTAGTGCAGCAATAAGTACTACTCACGTAGAATCAAGTGACCGTTCTAGAAAAGGGGGAAAGATTTAACATGTCCTGTTGTTGGTAGTGCTAGGAGAGGAGGTACTCTATGAAGAGCTGGGTTGCTGGACTTTTATGTGAGCTGATTTGGATGGTTAAACTTTTTGGTGAGATGTCATTTAGACAATGTATTGAAGTTTGCAATAGATAGACGCAAATGTGCTCCATTTCAGTCAGTGATTAAATGAATTTATTGTCCATCTCTGGGCTCTTTGGTTTGTTTTTGCTGCCAATTTTTTTTATTGATTGATCTGAGAGAGATTAGAGAGTATGTGGTGGTCTTTAAGGTCACAAATATTTAAATGTTTTATTACACACTGTGCCAAATTACCTTTATTGATTTTGAATCCAAATTTAGCCCCAGCTGGTGGAGGATCGTAAATCCTCATGTGGTGTAGCTGCTAATCTGTACATCATCAATTTCTGTCCTATGCCCTACACACTTTTTATAGTGGTCTTAATGCACTAGACTAATCTTAAGTGTTTTATTTGTCTGCGTGTGCTCTGTAGGTCTGGCCAACCCTGGCGAGGCCTTCACTGTCTTTTATGGGGAGAGGAACCCCTGGTGTGAGTATAAAATAGACTGCCACCATCCTATCAGATTTCAGGATTTCTGAAGGAAGTTGATCTTGAATCAATTTGAATGTCTTTACAGGGATTACAGTCCACTGCCCAGGCAGTCCAGGTCATGGCTCTAGGTTTGTGGAGAACACAGCAGCTGAGAAGCTGGTAAGTGTCGATATCTTACAACTGATGAATTAAAACTGTTAAATCATAAAAACCCTGTTGTTCCAAGGACTGAGAAGGACCATGTGAGTGACCATACTGCCTTTTCCTTCTCAGCGCCATGTCATGAACTGCTTCCTGGACTTCAGAGAGAAGGAGAAACACAGGTGAGACTGAGAAACATCTTAATATATACTGATTCTCTCTTTAATACACACTGATTTGGACAGAACACTTGATCTGCTTTGTGCAGTTATTCTCCAAATGCTTTGGCTTTAATGCCCTGTAGGAAGTCCCAGTATGAAAGTTATTTTTTCATACAGGAGATTCAAATAATATGATGAAAGCAACTCTTAAAATTTCCATTGTGACAACTCCATGTGTGGAAGAGTTGCTCTGCCTGGCTTGTGATTCTGATTACAGCTGGTTCATCCAACTGAGATGTTTTAATGAACCGTTTGCACAATAAAAATGCCACATTCGTGTTCAGACCTGAAAAGTTTAAGCAGCTCTGATTTATGGGCTACTCTGTTGAGGCAATAATCTGCCACCTGTGCTGAAGCCCATTTACCAGAATAATGACAGTAAAATTATTTGATACGCATGAAATAGTGATGTTGTTATGCGGGTTGTGTGTTAGATAGTTGTGAGAATTTCTGCAGATGATCCATAAATACCTGAAAAATAAGCCTGTTTGCAGCAACTGTGTTCAACACACAACCTGCATAACTCATTTCTTAGTGTTTCACAAAGTTTACATACATTTTATCCAGAAAACCTCTGAACACAACTAACTAAACTCTAATGCAACCGTAGAAAAATTACATTATTATGGAAGAAATGGCCCTGTTAAGAAATAATTTTAAATGAATTTACCTCCTGGTCATTTAAAAGAAATACTACGTGGCTCATCAGCCAGTATGTGTCAAGTTTAAATGAATGAGTGGATTCAGATTTCTTTCATTGAAAAGTCAAAACAGTTTTCAGTGTTGGTCTCTTCTAGATTTCATCACAGTAATTTAATGACTCCTGTGTGTTTTTATTTCAGGCTAAATACCAGTGAGTGTTTCACACTCGGTGATGTCACGACAGTGAATATGACCATGGTCAAAGGAGGCGTGGCCTACAACGTTATCCCACCCGAAATGGACGTCAGCTTCGACCTCAGAATACCGCCGACAGTAAATCTGCAGGTGTGTAAGCATCTTTGTGACTTCTTTATGTAGTCATGCATGCGCCTCATCTAGGTGACCTCCAGCTCAATGTCAACTCTACACCAACATCTAAATTATTATTATCCCACCAGGAGTTTGAAAAACAGATCAGAGAGTGGTGCAGAGAAGCAGGAGAAGATGTCACATATGAATTTGCTCAGGTCAGTGCACATGCTGAGTTATAATTGTGCGGTTTGTTCCTGTTGCTCATTAGATTAAATTAGCTGCCATCTATTACAGAAACACATGAACCAGAATGTGACTTCGACAGAGGCAGATGATCCTTGGTGGAGTGCCTTCAGTGGAGCCTGCAAGGCAATGTGAGTACACTGTATACTAATACATAATCTATGTGCATGATGCAGAAACTTTTACATCTGTTTACAGTAGACGAGCAGTCAGACACTCGAGAATCTGATGTAAATCTTTGTCTAATGTTTTTATGGATCATAAAATAAGATTTTTGTGTACACAACCCTTCACAACCCCTGCATTTTCCAAAGAGGTTTCACACCTTGGCTGCAAATATTCACGCAGTTCCCACAACCCTCTTCTCATGTTTAGAAAGGTCTGCATTGTCTGTCCTGTTTGTAGCTATTTGCTTCAGCCTCCGAGGAAAAAGATGATTTTGTTCTTTTGTTATTTACTATTTATTCAGCTGATAATATGTGGAAACTGTGGCTGACAACAGCCGTACCGAATCTCATGTCGATATGTCCATTGTAGGAATATAACTCTGGAAAAGGAGATATTTCCAGCTGCTACAGATAGCCGTTTTATCCGAGCTGTGAGTATGAGAGGAAAAAAAGGGATATAAAGTTCAATTAGACTTTTTAGTCATTCAGTTCTGTGCCTGGTAATAGGTTTGTTTGTTTGAATCTAGGTGGGTATCCCCGCTATTGGCTTTTCCCCAATGAACCGCACGCCAATCCTGCTGCACGATCACAACGAGTATCTGAATGAGCAAGTCTTCCTGAAAGGCATCGGCGTGTTCGAGAGGCTCATCTCAACTCTTGCCAGCGTTCCTGCCCGTCCTGATGAGGCTTAGACAAGTCTTTATTTTTAATCCTCTCTAAACACATTTCACTGATGATCTAGATTATTTAACTTGAAGAATTTGCAGAGATTACCAAAGAATAATAATGTATATCATAAGCCAAAACTGAGCACTTATGCTTTGGTACTATTGTTTTTTTATGATTCTCAGGATAAAGGCACAGTAAGCTTTGCTTTACTCAGTATTGCGACTGTTTTTTAACAACATACTTACTGTGTGTCACCAGTGTTGATTGAGTGTGCCTGTGTGTATGCATTCTTAAGAAATATCACTATTATGTAAATAGTTTTCCATTAGTATGGAAAAATCATCTTACTTAAATGTAAAAAGGACTTTAACTGATCGAACTCTTCGATCAAATGTCACTTTATTGCCACTTTTTAGATTTAGCTTGATTTTAAAACAATGATTCCAAAAAAATCTAATTTCATTTAATAAACTGGAATTTAATAAATATATTTGTTCATTACTTTCATGAGAATATTTTCTTGTGCACAAACTAGAGATCTGTGTCTCATGCCACGTAGCAGCGGGATTTGAGCTGCTATGGAAGAGGATTTCTGACTGCCTACGGCAAAAAGGATTTATCCTCCACACAACCATCTGCTTCAAGGACAGGCAATAGAAATTTACCATAACTACATCAATAAAAAGGCCCAAACATCAGTTAAAACCACCAAATCTATAATCTAGTGTAGCCTCCAAATGCTCGCTAAGTGCAGTGCATCCCCCAAATTATCATTAGGGTACTGCGTTTTGAGTGTCGTTTCAGGGGGAGTGCAGCCTACACACCACAATGAGTTTCAGCATTATGTACTGGATGCATTTTGTCTGCTAACAATGAGTGAGACAAAGCTAGCATTACACAAAGTGCCCTAACGTCAGCAAAGAGGCAGGATGGAACATAATTTTTAGCCACGCTAGCAACTATGGATGGCAATGTCAGTTGGTGGGTCGGTTCACCACTTTGGTCCTGGCTGAAATATCTCAATAACTATTAGGTGGACTTTTTGTACAGACGTTTATGTTCCCCAGAGGATAAATCTACGGACTGGTGACATCTCAGCATCTATTGGATGGATTAACTTTGGTACAGACGTTCCTCATAAATTGTAATCACCTCGATCATCCCCTGACTTTTCATCCAGTGTCATCATTTACCTCAAATTTTATATTCTACTACACACTTTGATTTATGTTATGCAATGCTGTTCTTGTGACGTAAAGGTTGGTCTCATCTACACTTGAGCTCCCTTTGGAGTTGTCATCCAATTAACAGTGTATGGCTCTCCAAGGGGGACGGACAGGAAGACTGTGCAGTCAGTAATTAGTCTTCTCTCTCCCCAGGACATGACAGCAGTATTAGCACATGGGGCCGTCAGGGAGACGACTAAAAGCTGAACCCACATCCTTCCTCCCAGAGAGTGCAGGAATAGGTGCAGTCATCCTGTCGGGTGAGCTGTCGAGCTGCCTGGCTGCAGAAAAACATAGGTGCTGTTAAACAGTTTATCAAAGAAAGGTTCCCGATCTCAGTGTTTCTGGAAAGATTTTTGTAAATTTGGTGCAGCACGAACATTACCACTATAAATTTGCAGCCTGGGCCTTCTCAACAAGGTAATTTACATGCAGGTTATTTCTCAGAAAATAAACACTCGACAGTCTCTCTATCTTACTCTCACTCCCTTTAATAAGGGGTCAGGATTACATTCAATAACAATGATTCTGAGGTAAGGTGAGGCGGGGATTCAAGTCTCGGTCAAGGACACCTAAGGAGGGAGCTTACCCACATGGGGAGATTTAACCTGACTCCTGCAGTCTCTTCACACAAACCCTGCTGTGGTCTTATCAGCATCAATTTTATAATATACATACAAGCAGCTCTCAAAGACATATTACAGCTTGGGAACTGACTTGCACCTATAAGGCTGTGACCTGCGCTAACGGGATGAAATGAGAATGTGAGAAAGCACTAGGGTGAGACTACTGTGATAAAACAATCACCATATATATAGAAAACAAGTCAATCTCCGTTGTAGTGTTCCGGCAGCTTTATATTACATCTTCTGATGAGTGCTGTTTATATTCACAGATGCTGCGGTGTATAAAGGAACACACATACAGACTGTAAATCTTCCAGCTGATTGGCATTTCACTCTGCTGTACTCCCCTGCAGTGCAAGTGCAACTGTCCACTAGAGGTAATTACAGCCAAACCTCATTGAGATCCTCCCTTAAATGGCAAGAGGTCACAGTTCCACAATCATTATGCCGTGGTCAATGCATTTTTTAAATGTTTCTGTTACACCGTTATCAGTACTTTTTTATTTATTTAGTCAATATAGTTTTGCAATTCTCTAGCACAAAATGACAAGATTTTACGATAAAGATTTAGATTAAAGATGGGAGGATTCTATTATCTTTAAATGAAACACTACTGACCACACAGAGAAAACACATCTGATAAATTTTTTTGTTAAACTTTACGATTGCATAACCCTGTAAAGGGTTGACAGACTATTGTTGGTTGAGAGACTATTTCTGTAGTCACTGATAGCCTGTCTAATGAGTCAATAATAAAATGCATTAGTTGAGTGAATAATTAAAAGAATCAGTGGTTTGTTAAATAACCTGTTTTCATTTTTCAATGCAACCTTTCTCCATTTCTTTGCTGTTTATACAGAGCTTGTCAAAATGCCTCAATGATACCATGAGTGTTGCATCATTTTGAGGCCTATCTCTCTTTGTGTTGTTCCTGCACAGCAGAGGAATCATTATGTTGGACTATCAGAGCCACTATATTATACAGTTATATTACAGTAATAAGAGTTCAGTGATATTATGACAGCTTTCAATCTGTATTCACAGCTCATGTTTGATGTGCACAGGCTGGACATGAGAGCCACATACTTGGACATTGCGTTCTTATTAATAAATACAGTATTTATTATAGTACTAATATTGTAGGCAAAATGGGTAATAGAGTTTTATTTGACACTGTTGTGATGTCCGCCGGGCCTTTGTTGTATTTAGGTGTAAATCCAATCTGGATAACACAGCAGAGGCTAAACAAGTCAAGTCAAAATGTTTGCTAAGATTATTTATTAAATCTATGCTCGGAAAAGTGAAAAAAAATAAAAATAAATTTAGCTCTCTGATTTGTCTTTTTACTCAGGCCATTTCTTTCTTTAAATTCTTTCTACAACTTCTTGAAGCTCACTTTTGATTTTGGGCCCTAAATTAAACTGAATAAGCTTAATTTTTTATTTTACAGTAGAGCTCCATTAATTCTTAAATCTCCTTAAATTATTTAACATAATCTATTATGTATTTAAATGCATTAATGTATGTATGTATGTGAGTTTTGTGCATACTCCATCCTATATTTGGGCCAGATGCAGGGTTTCTCTGCACAGTCCAAGAACCACACTGGACTGAAAATGAATGTGTTTGTATTCACGCCTATTGTTCACATCCATAATTCACTGCTCATCTCTGGGTCGAGCATGCTGAAATGAACCTGTAATGTAACCTCCCTCAGAGGGGAGAATCTACTGTTGGGCCCCTGTTGACATCTCACCTACCACCATGTGTACTTCACACCAGACGTTTTGACATGTCATTGTAGGATATGTTCAGTTGTAGGTCTCCCAGTTTCATGGCGTGGTGTTGTACGTACTTGCTCTCTGACTCACACTTAAATGGAGAAGAGGCATCACTAATGTCATAATTACACCTGTTATACCCTACTATTGTAGCAGTTATTATACAATAAAATCAATAAATGTTACTATTTTATATAGGAAAAAAAGTGCAGCATCAGAAGTCAATCAAACTGCCACTTAAACTCAAGAAAGATAATTACAATTCTTACGATTTAATGTTTATTTTTTTGTTTTTAGATTTGTTTTGTTTTTTGTGTCACCACAAGTTATTTCATTCTTTGCAGCCTGTTAAATTTATGCATTGCATTTTGGGCAGAATAAAATAATAAAAACTGTGTTTAGTATAAATTCCATCTGCTTTACTTGTCACGTTTCCAGTGTACGCAAACCTTGAAGTGCTTTTATTAGTTGAATGAAATCAGACCGTGAAGCTTTTGGGGCCTTTGGGGGTGTAGAGCCCCAGGGCAGTTTGTTCTTCATTGTCTTTAATATTTTTGACCTGACTGCTTTTACTACATTTCCGTGAATTTCTGGGCTTCAAAGACTTCTAATGAACCTGAGACCTTTGGGCCCTCAGAGCAGTTTCCTGCTTTGCCCGGTTTTAGTTACGTCCATGCGTTATTTGTGGACATGTTGTTTCCCTGTCAAATTCTGCAGGACTCTAAAGTGCTGCTATTGGTTAATTTGAACCTGAATGTGTTTCGCTCACGGTGGAGATGAAAAAATGCTGTCTGGCTTCTGTCCAAACACTTCCTGTAACAGCAGATCCACACTGACACTCCTCTGCACAGAAACAAAATACAGCATACATGACAAAATATTAAAACCATCAGCCTGATATGCATGTTATAGCGTCATTCTGCTTACAAACAGATTTAAATCACTTTGCTAATTGGCTTTTATTTGGATGAAATGTCAGTATTTTGCTCAGCTGTGATATGAAGGGTAAATAAATAAAAACATATTGGAAGGGATTTGGTTGGCAGACACTCAAAATCAAAAGACTCTCATCATGTTCAGGCACAAAATAAAATGTGATATAGAAAGTTTTAACTCTGTAACTTTCCAGCAGTTCGCTTCAAACACATACTCTGGCTTATGTCAGCCCTTTCAGTAGCCCACCCATGCCCACCTGAAATGTGACAAGGGCCCCCAAATAAGCTTTTATGTAAAATCCTAATCTGTAAAGTAACTATCAATAAATCAACAAAACCAGGAGGCTCGTATTTTGACTGAATGTGTGACTTCTGGCCTTATTGGCCAAGTTTATTTTCACAAACAAAGAATGTACAAGACACTGATTGGCATACAGGTAAAATAAGGTAGGTAAAGTAGGTGAACATAAACATTTAAAATGTAACTAAACCTCCAGATTCTGCTAGTTCCCTCTCTCCAAGCAGAGGACATCCACTGTAGGGAGCATGGCCCCATCAGTGTAGCAGGACTACAGCTGGGGAGGAAGTGTGACATAAGCTGCCACCATACATCACCTGCCTCCAAAATCAGCCAACTGCAAAATTCGAATGCATCGGCCAGGTTTCAACCAATAGAGGGAGGTAGCTATGCAAATTTATAGAAATAAAATATCCATCCATATCCAAATATTCATTCATCATTCTCCTGGATTGGTTGGAGCCAACCGCAGTTGACATTAGGTGCAAGGCGGGGTAAACCCTGCATGAGTCACCAGTTCATCACAGGGCTGACACATAGAAACAAACCAACATTCACACTAACATTCACAGCAATTTGAAGTCACAGATTAACCTGCATGTCTTTAGACTGTGGGAGGAAGCCAGATTACTCACATAAACAGGGAGAAAACACAAACTCAGCCAGGTTTTGAACCGCCCCTTTAGCACAATATGTTAAATACTTTACACTAAACACTAAAGATTTGGATCAACAACACTACTAGACACCCATACACACTGGTTTTCATTTATAAAAGGTGATTTGTGGGTTTAGTAATCCAGGGGCGATTCTAGGGTCAGAGCTTTAGGGGTACTGATCACCCAATGAGCCCCACTGCCACCACCCACCCAGCATTTTGTGTAGCTGAGTATTCGAGTCATCTGAAACTTTTGAACCGCTGTTCTTGAAAGGCTCTTTTTTGTGTGCCAAACTGAGTATATCGAGACAGCTTTAACTCGTTAGGACCAGTCTCTGAACAGATCTCTCTTGTCCCTGCTGCTTTGGCTTGGTGGTCTGTATGTAGCACTCCCTCTATCTCTTCATTTCTTTCACTTAGTCGATTCCCTCTCATCCCCTACAGACTCTCCCTGTTCTTCTCCTGCTCCTTTAATGTGAAAAAACGTGGTGTAAAATAATATGTTACAAAAAGTAAATGTGATATAGGCTACTTAATGCCAATAAGTTACTATAGGAGTATGAGTATTTTGCTTGCCACTTTTCACTATATGTCAGTTTATTGGTGTTTCCTTACCTGGTTCTCCCTGCATGCTCTCCCCTTCTCCTTCTCCATCTCTCCATCTTTCTCTCTTTCCCTTGGCACTGACAATCATACACAAATATATTGTAGGCAGGCGAGTTGAGCTCAGTTTGTCATGTCACAAAAATGTTATGGAGACCAGAGAGAGAGAGAGAGAGAGTAATGCTAGGAGTTCTTTCAATCATCTCATACCTGTGTGTTATAAATAGCCTATATATATATATAGACCTACTGTGTGTGTGCGTTTGTGTGTGTGTGTGGTATATACTACTACGCCTGCATGAATGTGATGTGATTATTATTGTTATTATTTAGCCTGGTTCAGGTTAAATCCTCTGTAAAACATGAATGAATACAGCAAAAGAAAAAAAACATTTAACTTTCTTTTATTGTCTAGTCTGATAGTCAGACACAACTGAAAAATAACAAATATAAATCTTATATATTTTCAGGATTTCATGATGCTGTGTATTTGAAACTGTTAATATGTCATTTACATTTTGTAGGTAAGCAGATCTGCTCAACAGTTTCTTCCTTTTGTTGCATTCAGGGACCCTTCAGTACTTTTAGCTGCTGCATCCTCCTGGCCTACACTTACCCCTAACGCAGATAGCAGTGGTCATCCTTGCATAAACCCAAAAATCTATGCCGATGACAAACCCCACGTGGCTCTGCAGAGATAAATAAAGCCTCAAACTAGATCTTTCTGCTGCTCCTCTGTTGCCTGGTGAGCGTGAACGCGCCTGGCTGATGCTGATGCTGATGATGGGAGAGAGAGAGAGAGAGAGAGAGAGCCGTCGTGAACGCGCCGGCCCCCTGTGTGGTGGTGGTGGTGGTGTTGTTAGTGGTGGTGGTGTATGTGGGAGCAGGAGGAGAGACTCTGCAGTGTCTTGGCAGCTGCATTAGTGCATCTCCCACCGTCCGCGATGCCTCCACGGCCAATGCCTGCCTCCTCCTCCTCCTCCTCCGCGTCCACTTGACAACGCAAACCGACATGAACTCGTCGGGAAACTGAGCCACCAGCTCGCTGCATGCCCCCCCGGAGATAGTCCGGAGCCTCTCTTCATTCACGCACCGATACAAAAAAAAAAAAAAAAAAAAAAAAAACCCGTGACGAGAATTGTTAATGGAAAATGGCGATAGGCAAAAGGTCTTGCAGCATCGTCTGCTTGGTATCTATCCAGATTATCTTGATTTTCAGCGCATCGTGGCCTGGAGCAGCGGCTCTCACGTTCCCACAGCAATACACGTAAGTGACGGGTAATCCTGATTGAAAACATAGCCGGGCTCTGATGGGAGACAACTTTGGGCTTTGGTCCACTCAGCAGAGACACTTTCAGACATCCTGTTTTATTTGCTTGCTGTTATGTAATTTGTGACAATGTTGGCGATTGCATCAATGTAAAAGGCTGGATGCTCTCTGTAAGGTGTAGTCCACAGTATGACTGAGCACACATAGGGAATGTATTCACACCATGTATAGGGATATTTATTTATATATATATTTATATGAACAATGACATTTCACATGATCATCACTGATGTTTTTATTTCTTGTTGTGAAGTTGTGCTTCATGTCAATGTTACAAAATGTAACATTTGGACAATAATTCAGATGTTTGTGCTACGTTACTCTAAAGAAATACGATAGGGAGATCATCGTGGCACTTTAAAGTAAAGCCAGTGAACTTACAGGTGAGGCTGATCATGCCTTTTATTACTTAAAGCTGACAGAGCTGACATTAAGTCTGTGCAGTGGTTGTAAAACTGAACTGTTCTTCGTCTTCCCTCTGCTGTTCTTGTGCGCCAGTACTAGATTTTTCCATGCAGACTTTCAAGTGAAAGAGCAACACATTTCTTTATTTGGTAAAACACTCGCCTCTCTTGCAACCTCCTGGGAAAATCAACAGTGCAGTAACAGCCTCTAGTAGTACTGCGTGTTCAGTAGTTAGTAGTAGGATGTTGCATAGAAGAAGAAAGGTGTGGTTTTACAGCAAATTCCTGCAAGTGGAGATGATTCAGTGAAGGTTTTCTCTCTGTTTAAATCAATCCTGTGCTTAGTTTTTTTTAATTCTTAACCTTTAACCCGTTACTGTTAAGTACAGCTGGCACTTAACTTGAGACTACAGTTATCTGGGCCCACCTCCAGGGTCTGCAATCAGGCAGCTCTGGAGGGCGGAACGGGCCAGATGGTCCACTCATCTGCCGGGCACACATTGAGGGCTTTTCTTGGCCAATCACAACTGGAGATCTGAGGTGTATTTACCAATAAGGAAAGGGGTCTATAAATCAGGAAGGTGCGGGTGTTTGTGTGTGTGTGTGTGTGTATGTGTTTTATGATGAATTGGGTTATTTCAAGTAGGGTATAGCTGCTGCTTTCTCCTCCTCCACCTCCTCCTCCTCTTTTTCCTCTTATTTTTCTGCTGAGTGCTCTAAAACAGCTACATAGCCTCCTGCCCTGGGTCCCTTCATGTAAGCTAAATGAAGCAGAATCGCTTCGCTGAAGAACAGCGTCTCATTCTTCCAATTAAGAATTAATACTGCAGCAGTGAGGATTTATTCCCCTTCACCCTTTTCACTCCCGCCCCTTCTGTCTGACTCTGTCTCTGCAGATAGATAGATAGATAGATAGATAGATAGATAGATAGATAGATACTGCATCTTCTACAAAATATGTTTATGTGATCTGTGTTGTGTTGGTTTTTCCTATCCTTATACTTCACAGTGCTTTTGACACTGAAAGGCTAAAGTTTGCATGTCATGTTTTCAGGTTTAGGCAACCAAAATACGTAGTTGGGTCCAGGGCTTGCATGCTAATGATTATTTTTAATCAGTGATTCATTTGTCAGTTCTTTCTCTTAATAGATTTATTTAGTGGTTCAAGCTGGGAGTTCAGCAAGATTTATTATAACAAAGCTACATGTGGTGTGCAGAGTGTGTGGGGGTTTCAACAAGGAAGAAAAGCAAGAACTGGTGATCATCATCCAGCATCAGTCAGATCCCAAAAAAAGCCTGTCATGCTCTCAAGTTCAGTATCAGTGGAGCAGGAGAGCCCGCTGTGTCTTTTGTGTCTCTGTGTTTGTGTTTTTTGTATTTTACAGTAGTAACCGTAGTAACTCATGAGAAATGTTCCAGTTCATGTACCATATAATGTTCAATCAAATTCAATCTGAAGTTGATTGATCCATTTTGGATTAAGTATGCGTAAGATGAAGAGGGCTCTATTTACAGAGTACAGCAGAAATTGAATATAATATTCATAAGTATGTTTTCATCAGTGTCTAATCACCTGAAACTATGTTATATTCTGTTTTTGACACCTTCGAATGAAACCTTTAGACTCCATGTTGAACCACGATATTTCACCAGGAGCTCAAAATAGACAAACTAAACACTCTATATGGGAACTTTAGTGTTTTTCACACATTTTACAGCCACTGCTAGGAAGGAGAGAGTGAAACAAGGGGGTTGCACTCTGCAACTATAACACAAACTCCCACTAAATCCTATATACTGCTCCTTTAATTGTTTAGTATAGGGGAAAAAAGCCAGTTACAAAGAGACCAAAACTAAAATGTATGAAATGTCTGACATTGTTGAGACATTTAATTCAAAAACACAAACGTGAACTTCATAGTGGTGCTAGAGGAAAAGGCAGAGAATTACTACAGTCATTACAATTCATCCTCTGGGAAACACGAGTGAATTTAATACCAGTCCAACCAGTAGCTGCTAAGATATTTCAGGCTGGTGGGCTGACTGACAGACTGTCACTGCCATCCCGAGAGATATGCTGCCTGGATTGCTGGAAATGTAATTGAGGCATTATGTTTCCTACAAGATTGCATTGCATATTTAGTTGCATGTGAAGGTAATAGATGAATGGACAGAGAGCTACTGCACAGTACAAAGACAGAAGGATATAGCACGTACACACAGTATTTGCATATCGCTGTAAATGCCTCCTCTATCTGCTGCTTATACTCCACGTATCGCTGTGCTGCTCCACCCTCTCAACCTCTCGCTCTCTCTGCTGTAAGCGGATATGGGTCACATCACGTACTGCTTCTCTCCATCTCGTCCCAGGGGCGTGCGAGTATAGCAGGTAACAGAGAAGAGACACAAGTGCGCCGCGCAGTTCAGCCGCTTCGTCGCAGCACAGCGATACCGTCTTCTGACATCCCACAGGGCTCGTGAGGAGACGAAATGGAGCACACAGTGAAAAAAACTTCCGATTGTGCTTCGGCTGCACTGACTCACACATTTGAAGCTGCTCTGCAGTTCTGTGGGCTTTAGTCATGTAACCAACCTGCTTTATTCACACAGAAGGTTTTTACAATATTTTACAAGGGCAAGATTGTTGACTGATTCTATTGATTTTAGTAATCGTTTATGTCAAACATCCTATTTGACCTGTTTCATCGATTAAATATGAGATTGAAATTTAGTGGATTGGGTGTCATTATAGATAAAGAGACTGACTTTATTATGGTGGACTATTTGGACCAACAAGAAGTGAGTTCCATAAATGATTCTTCTTAAGCCTTTGTGGTGTTGGGCTATGCGAGACTGATGAAATCTTTGGTCGTCAATCCATAACGGTAGTCCTAGATCATTCTGTGAGACAGTCTCAGACTATTTTTTGGCAAGCAAAGACAGCTAGTGTCAAAATTTTGACTGCTGCTATAAACCAACATCTCCAACCAACAAATCAAAATACGCCATAAAAAATCAAATTTTGCAGAATAGACAGTATAATGATTTAAGCACTATTTATATCTTAAATCCAGCATGTCATTTAGGGTTTTATGTACATAATGGTAAACATCTCAACATTTCAACTTTCCTCATATTGAATTTGAATTAGCCATGGTTATGATCAAATATTTATTCTGCAATTGATCCTGTGAACCAATCATAAAATAAACCTCTTTGCGCTCACTCACTGCTTTTTTCTAGTAGTTTTCACTCAGATTTTTGTGTATGCTTAATGAGGCTCTCAACTTTGGTATATATACTGTATACTGTGCATTTCTACTATTTCAAGCCACATAAACTTTTACCTTACTTCTCAAGGTGGATAGCATGTCTCCACTTGCATGTACATATTGCTACATTAACCGGAAATTAATAACACTTGACGTGCCTCAACTGGTATCAGTCTGATACAGATCCATGCAATGAATGTGCAAGAACACAGTTATCAAACAGTGTAAAGGAGCAAGAACAACAGGAACCTTAAACACTTACAGTTGTAGATTTCTGTGCTATTCAGTGAACTTTCCCTTTAACCTTACAGAGTTTCTCTTTTGCGAGGATCAATAGTGTTATGCCCAAAACAATCTAAAAGCATAATGAGATGAGAAAGTGACTGAATGCATAAAGTCAGGCTGATTTAAGTGTTGAGAATAATCCCAAGCTTGCATGTGCAAGTTTTATATAAGATTTTTTTTCCCCTTGCCAAACAAATTTAATAAGAAGTGTGAGAATCACAAGATGCTGACTCACCATTGTTCTCTTGTCTTCTGTCTGTAGTGAGAAAGATCGGCTCAGTTATTACTTACTCACAAACATTTTGATCAGCCACGGTGGTCTTGGTTTCAGTGCTGCAGTCATCACATTGACACGCTCTGACAAGCTGAAATGTGTTTTTAAAGGGTTTGTTAAAAAATACATATTCATCTGATTGTTGATACCTTCACAGTTGTCAATAGCTGCTGCCTTTTTTTCCCCTGCTGCTGCCTGAACTGCCTCAAGCAGGAAATAATTTCACTTTTAAATAGTGCTGTGCTTTTCGAGGACACGTTGTCAGGCTTTCAATCATTTCTTAAATGGACCTTTAGAGTGATCATCTCGATGCTGCTGCACTTATAAAATGCAAATAGCTTACATGTTAGTTTTCCTTTAACTTAACACTTTTCTGCAGCCCAGACAAACATCTCCATCACATGAAGCAGATTGTCAAAAGTCTAGCACTGCAAAGAGGGATGTCCATTTCTGGTTTAAAAGTCATTAACCCCGCTCAGCTCATAATAAAATCAAAAAGCGTGGTACCAAAGTGATATTTAAATACCGAGTCCTCACTGTGAAACGTTTCTTTCTGTGAATCTGGACAGTTGAGTCGAGATTTGTGACTCGTCTGATGCTAGAAACCAACCCAACAAGACTTTAATCTGTGATGTTGTCTCGTAACTCTGCTGGGAGCTGTCTGACTGATAATGAATCGCCTCTCGGGGCACTTACAGGATCCAGGGCGATTTCTGGGTATGGAGATTTATTTCCTAGTTTGAACTAATTTAGGCAGAAAGCTCAAATAAATGTTTCGCCTGCACAAAGTCTTTCTCTAATTCATCTCGCTGGGCTGAGCAGCAGGATCACGAATGAAGGTTGGACCAGTGAAGTGAAGTGATCAGTATTGAGACTGCTTTCATTCAGTGATGCTCAGGGTCTCTTGAGAAAAGGGTGGCATGAAATGTATAACATAAATGTTATATTATTTACCAGTCTTCAGTCTTTTAAAGCACATTTTTCTTCTCAAGAGATTTTGTTCCCCATGGCTAATATACTTCATCATGGCATTGATGCGATGAGCATAAAAGACACTAGTTCTTATGCTGCAGGGTTGTATGTATGTGCTGCTTTGAAATTGCAGTTTGGTTTGATAGTGTAGATCGATGTTTAAAAGAAGAGTGTGTACTTCCTGGCCACATACTAGATGGCAATTTCTTCCACCCTTAATACAATAACACGGTTCAAGTTTACAGTCAGACGAGTAATAAAGTTTGGAGTGTGTTCAAAATTCCAATCTCTGTTAACAGTAATGCCAAGTCATTTGTGTTTATTTGTGTGAGTAACTATAAACTTCTAAACCCACAAAAAAGAATAAAGATGCTGTGTTTTAATTAAGTACAGCATGATGCCAGTTTACTTAAATAGTTTTAACACATATTTACAACATTTAGCAGGTAGTCCAGCTTCCTCGCTTACCTTTCCCCTAGCAATCTCCTTTTTTGACTGGTTTCTCTATAAATATGAAGTAGTGTCACTGCAGCTGCAGACAGGTTGAGAAGCAAGAGTGAAGGTATTTTTAAATCCCCAAAGTTAAAAAAAACAAACTCTAGGATTCTCTCTATTGCTCTAAGCCCTTTATTGGTAATTTCAGTAAATATCTCACCCCAGCGCAACACATTTATGACATAACGGCATAGCATAACCTCTTCATGTTCAGTTGGTAGTGTTAGTTCATTTTTTAATGTTGTAACATTCAGGAACTATAATTCTAGTCATATTTGACCCATACTTTAAGGGTCATTCTAGTGAATATGGTTTATGAATATGAATATTGTCTTTATTTAATGTTTTTAATTCATCAACTGGCCTATTTATCAAAAAATATTCCACAAATATGTTTAATTACTAAATGTTGGTGTTACTTAGCTACAGTGTGTCACAGCTAAAACCCCCATTTTCTGTAATGGGTTGGCTGACATAACATGTATAAGTGTTTAACATTCTCTGCATAAAGACCGCAGGTGCAAAGTCCTGACTGGACAGCTGCTATACTTTCACCTTACAGCCACTCCATTTACTTTGAGGATTCAGTCTTCATGTGCGGTACTAATCAGCCTGTGAAAACTGTTGTGTAATGCCTTCTGTGGCTCTGGAGGGAGCTTCGAGAGAATAAGAGAAAACCTCGGGCTGTCGAGTTTGAAAGACGTGGGCATCTACCAGGCAGGGAATGAAGGACGTTACTAAGTTGCACCAATCTTTTTAAAATGAGTTTCTTACAAGTCCTACGCACTTGTACAACACTAAAGACCCCTTTATGGGAATGTCTCCAAAGTTGAAGTGAAAAAACGTGCAGCAAATTAATGAACACATTACTAAACATTTTCGTCTTGTTCTCGTATTGTAATGAGCCTCAGTACAGGCGTCCAGTCTGTTGTTTGTCCCGTTGCCATCTGACCTCAGTCTGTGTTTAAGCAGTCATCATTTGGAGAAGGAGCGTTACCTGAGGCGTTGGTCTCTGGCAAAGTCAAGTAAATCCAAAATGCTTGTTAATCAGTAGCAGCATGGCTCCCAACAGCTTTCTGAATTGAAAATGTATGGGTAGAATCATATCTGCGCTCTTCTGTTTTCCTATGATGCTTTCCTAATTTCCTAATGTTGAATTTGTTCTGCCATCTCTCCGCTTGATGTTTCTCTCTGTTACCTTTTGTTCTAAAAATAATAAAAAATTGATCGGAGGAAAGCAGGAGAGTGCGTTTCTGAAGATTCTCAGCTAAACCAAAACCAGCATCTGGACACGTTTAGTTGTTGCAATCAAACCCTTGATTCATTTGTACATTCTCAGTTTCTTATTAAACACCCACGATGGAGGAGGAAGTCTGTGTGGGCTGGAAGGGAATCAGCTGCTGGAGCCACATGTTCTTGTACAGCGTTCTGGTGGTTGGTGGTTCTGACGTTTCTGTTGTGCAGTCGATAGTGGGTGTGATTTGTGTGTTGGAGCTGACATCTAACAAGAGATATTTGTAGGAGTGCTGATGCTGTTTGACACTTAATCGTTAAATTGCCGGTTACCCAAACCTTTTGACATTCGTTTAATAAAAAAATCTGCTTTGGTTCTGACAGTCGTCCATCATCGTGTGCAGTGGTCGTAGATGTCGATTTCGCTGTCGTGTTTCTCCTGCTGACTTTGATGCATTTGCTGCACCACTGAACCATCACAGGAACCCAGTTTGGAGACTCCAACAAATACAACATGTGTTGTTTGTTTTATGGTGTGCTTTTATTTTTAGAATATTGTTGAGACATCGTATTTATTGCAGTGATTTGTGAGTCTTTGCATGTCCAGTATAGCACAAATTAAATCAATAGGATAAAATGTGGGTAAGGATTGGGGAAATGGACAGACATTGTTAAGTCTAGGAATATCCACAGTACTGTAGAATGCTAAGTATTAATATTAACTTCCAGTTTGAAAGTGAAAACTACAAATTTTAATCATTTTTTTTTATATCGAGTTGAATCTAAATATTATGTGAATATTTCTTTGACAACAAAAAACTTTGACCTTGAATTTGCCTCTTTACCAAACACACAAATCACTCGTTTAAAGCTCAGTACATCAGAATTTGTGTGACGCCTCCTTGGCAATGAGGTTAGAATGTAATATAGAAAAATGTTAAAGTAGCTATAAATAATATTTTTCTAATAACGATTTATTAAAAGATGGTTGCTCTATGAACCCACAGAGAATTATGGCCTGAATCAGCAGCTCCTCTTGGCTTTACTGAGATTTATAGAGTTTTAGCCTATTTGTTTATTTGTCCAATCCGCAACTTTACTGTTTGGCTTCACACGTACTGCTCTCATTATGTCGTTTTCAGCTGCAACTGCCAGCTGTTTTCAGTAAAAATTAAAAAAAGCTCTAAAAACACAGCGTACACTATTTGCTCAGGACCAAACACCAGACAGACACAGTCAGGGACTAGGTGTCTGTAGGTGAACGTAGTGGAGCATTTAGCAGCTTACGAGGCAGATATTGCTCTCGGGAGATGGTAGAGACCAAAAACAGAGCTAAAAGTGCAGATGGGCAACATCCAAGCGAAGCTGTGGGTGGTAACAGACTGTGGAAATTAGATGAAATGAAGAAAAAGTCATATTCATAAATGTTAGGATGTTGTAGTCATTTCCTAATTCAGTAATTTGGTTCAGTAAAAAGGCTGTGACTGGTTCACTTTTTCATTTTGGCCCATAGGCTGAGCTTTTGCAATTTCCCTGCACTTTCCTCTTAGATATTTTCCACTCATTGTATTGCAATGGTAGCTTGTACACTGGATCGACAAACATCATCACCTTGCAGAAGCCAGAAGTTTAACAGGAACATATCTCTCAGTTACCACTAGTGAAATGAGCCAGCTAATCCCTGGTAAGGTATTAACAAAATGAGGTGATGAGTTGGTGCCTGTTATTTGTGTTTTCGCCATGTGTGGTTAATTATTGAACTGGTTGTTCTGTGATACACAAGCACATAGCTCGCATTGCACATTCATTTCGTCTGCTCTTTTAAAATACTTCCAATTATGCCTGTAATGTCAGAGGACTGATGTCCACTGAGACAATTATGCAACTGTGTAGAATCTGGTTAAATGTCTGTATGCCACTGCAACATGCTGCAAAGTTATAAATGACCAATACTTTAAAGCATTAAAAAGCAAGTTGTTGGTGTATTTAAGTCACATCCCCTGGTGCAGAACAAAAACAGAACACAACCTACATTACAGGAACAGTTGCTGCTCTTCACAAATATTGATCCGTCTTGTATTGTACACGTTTTCAGCTACAACTCGTAGCGCTCTGAGATTGTTAAATCACTCACCTCTAGAGTCTCATGTACACCTCTCCTTCACTGAATTGCCTCTGTTACTCGCGCTGCTAATTGTTACTCTTAACACTCACGACACAGCAGATGTTTTGTTGTACGTGGATCATTAGCTGCTCTATTTTCAGGGGGCAAGAAAGCTCATTTGCATGAAGTGATCCTTGATGTCACAGCATGTTTCAAAAGCTATTTACGTACTTATATGATAATGACGAAGCAAATTGTATGTTTTCCTTTGCTGTGGAAATATTCTTTCACGGGATTATGATGATGAGTCAACAAAGCTGATTAGGAAGCGTTACTAACATTTCATGGCTTACTCTCAACCTCAGCGATTAAGTGTTGTTTAAGCTTCTTTTCTATTCCTCGTGCCATCCGGATGAGAAAGTGCTGAATAGGTGTAATTAGTGGTAATAAGTCAAGTGATTGTGTTGATAGAATGCCAAAGATTTGCACAAATCTGACTTTTTCCTCGTTAATTGTGTCGCTTGTCGTGTTGAAGCACACTTTTTATATACACGTTTTATTTTTAATGACAGCCAACAGAAGTAATCCTCTAACTTTCAGAGTAATGGAAGAATATGTTTTCACAATTTGTGTTGTAGTCCATGCACAGGTAAAAGCTTTTGTTAGTGCGGCAGCATCACTGCTTATTTCTTTGAAACACACACACACACACACAAAGCACACACATATCTTTTTCATTTGTTTGTGTTGTGTGACAGTCAGCCTATGATGTCTATCCACAGGATAATGCACTGGGCCAGGCGTATCGAGCAGGAGATTGACAGAGTCTTTCAGCACATCACTGGAGCTCAGCAGTTGAAAGGGGTGAGTGTGTAGCTCTTTTTATAGCATATAGGTCTTTCTCATCATGGTGCTGCATAAACCCAATAAGAAATGCACCAGGCTGAGAGGTCAGCGTGCAAAAAAGGCTGTAAATCCATTAACCGTAAGAGCTAATGCTAGGTAGATGCATCAAACGAGAAACATTTACAGCCTGCTTTTTCATGATTTTGTAAGACTTCTTGCAGCAAACAGCCAATAACACAATGTTTTTGTTTTCCCTGGACAGACATAAAACTCTAGCTTTTATATTTATCATTTTCCAGCATGCGTGCTTTGTTTTTTAGACGTCGCAGCAGCCAGATTTTGCTGGCACTTTGTGTATTGTTTGCAATAATTATTAATCTTGCATGTATGATTCCCACAAAGCAAAAGAGAAGCCTGAACACACGCCTACAGTGATTAGATTTAGAATATCTACTATTATGTTTCATGTAGTCATGAGCCTAATAACACCTACATTCATGAATACTAATTTAAAATCTTTCATAAGCTCGTCGTGTCATATACGATTCACTCTCATGAACGTCACATTACTTTGTATTCAGGTATGTTTCAGGAAGCTTTCAATCAGATGCATTTTAATGTATTTTTTACTTTATATGCATTAAGGTAATCTGATTCTTGGCTCTCTGCACTAGCCTGTCATACCCTACATATGAGAAACCTGGTTTCTATTTAAATAGTCTGGATTTCAAACATTTTTTTCATCTCTTCTGTAGAAAAGTAGCTCCACTGAAAACCAGAGTATTGCCAGAGTAACAAGGATATCATTAAGAGATGTCTGTGTTACATTTTGAAAAGATAAAATTGGGGATAGTCTAGATTTTTCTCACTGTCAACAAAGCTTCTGAGAAGACCAAAAAAACATGTTTTTCTACATCTCTCAATACATAACAGCATTATTTTGTCTGTGGTTCTCAGCTCCAAGTCCATTAGTTGCTACTGAATACAGAAATCTTTAGAAACAAATCACAAATCCATATTTTCTTTTTTCATTTGCTAGAGCTGGGCACTTCACTGTTAATGGTATGTTACTCAAACAGTAGTGAGTAGTGTGTTTTTCTTTAGTATTATTATTATTATTATTATTTGGGCTTCATTAACCTTTATTTTGATAATAACAGGAAGGTAGGGAGCGAGAGAGAGAGGGCATGACATGCAGCAAAGGGCCACTGCAGCAAGGCCTGAGCCTTTGTCCATGTATGGGTGCATGCTCTACCAGTGAGCTAACAGTGTGCTTGTGGGATTGAAACAAAATGAACTACAGTCCAAGTGCAACAGTGTGGTTTATAGACACCAGTGGAGCTCTATAGTACAGAGGAATAAACTACACAGACACTACTTGTTCGTGGGATCAATTCATTGTTTGTTTTGATATTTTTATGGGATTTGTTGACAGTGTGAAAAATGGAGAATATTGGCAGCAACTTCCATTCACCTCAGAAATCTGAGAAGGATATCTCAAAAGTTACGAGTACATACAAGTGAGACGATATGCTGATTATGTGACTTCTGTAATTATACACTTGACCCAGTTTCTAAATAGTTTTGGTGTTGCAATATAGAAGATAATTTAGTGTTGTCGATTATATATTAAAATCAACAACTATTTTATTAAATCATAACTATTAATTTAGCATTTAAGTATTTTTTCAAGCAAACATGTCAGTTCCAGATTTTTTTTATGCTTATCCTTGTTTTATATAATAGTAAAACTAAATATATTTGTGTTTTGACTGTGAAGGAAATGCTGTGGACTTTTAAAAAAATGTATTTATTCATGTTCTGGTATTTATAGACACAATTCTTCAATATAATCTGCATATTAATCAAACTAAGTCAAACTAATAAAAGTAGTTAGTTGCACCCCTGAAATCCAAGGTCTGAAACTGAACTAAGCTTTATTGACCTTTGTAGAAATAACTGAAAAGCTGTAACCACTGATGGTAAACTGGGGTTTTAGATTTATTAATCTGCTGACTATCACTTCATTTGCCACCATTTACCTGTGTCCAATAAGTCATCAGGGTTAATTTACATCCTCACTGTGACTGGGTATGAGGAGGGTTGTCCCTGAAAAGGCAGATGCCAAAAAACAGGACCATAGATCATCTGTAGGGGGCAAGAGAGCCCTGCTCTGTGAAGATGTGTGGGGGCGTTCCCTCAGCAGAGAGCAGCGGCACGTGTCCTCTCTGTTTGTGTCACAGCAGAGCAGATGGTCAGCCTGCAGCCTGCACTAATGCCTTGATGTTAGATTCACTTGTTCATTCAATCCTCAATAATCCCTCCGTGCTCTTGAAACACTCTGGATCTGTGAAAGAAATTGTTCTACCCTACACGGAAAGCTCATTGCGTTCTTCTCTTGTTAATTAAAAAGAATCATTTTCAGTTCAACCACTAAAAAAACACGATTTTACATTTGTGTTTGATTTTGACAGCCGCTGTGATACAGCCCCACTAGGTTGACTAAAACAGTTTGACAGTTTAATGGAGCTTTCTTCAATAAAATGTCAAAGAACAAAGCATTTTTAATTCTAGGGAAAGTTAATATGATTGTCTAATGGTTGAAGAAAATCTGGAGTGCTAGGACTTTCAAATGCCCCTGAACCAGCTGTCAAAACAATCTATTAATCTACTACTGCGATCCATCCAGTTTTTTTTTTTGCCAAAACATATTTCTTAAAACCACAAATTGCTAGAGAAAATTTCAAGGGATCAGTGAAGACATTTTATCATCTGGTAACCATGAATGTCTGTACAAAACTGAATGAAAATTCATCACGTACATATTAAGATAGTTCAGTGGATTCAGTGTACATTTTGACCTGCTGGTGGCGACAGATGAAAAGTCAGGGGATCACTAGAGTCTGTATGGTTTATCCTCTGGGGATCATGATTGTTTAATGGCTGTCCCAAAGGACACAGCCAGACATAAATAACATTACTGTTTAAATGTTGGATATTAAAGTAGCTTCATCATGGCGACTGGACAACAGACATTAAAGTTTATTAGGTAGAGGTCAACTCATCTGTCTTTCTGTGATCTGTTGAGCCGTGTATTTGATTTGGCAGAGGCTTTTCATACCAGATGCCCTTCATATTCACTGCTCTGTGCATCTCCAGTGGCTCGGAGGCACACTGGGATTCAGAGTCTTGCCCAAGGACACTTTGACATGGGGAGGTGGGGATCTAACCTCCAACCACACTAGTTAGTATTGTTGCATCATTTAGGTTATTTTAATGCTTGCTGTGCCACAAAAATCCGAATTCCATGAAAACGAAATACCTTCCCATATTTGTACCAAATTTCATGACAATATACCCAATAGTTGTTGAAAAAATAATTTCTAATAAAAATTAGGGTTAATATTTATCGGAGATTTTTTTAAATATGTTCGTGTGATACATTTTATTTATGAATTTATTTTGTGAAAGGCCGGTTTGTTAAAGGTTTTATATATATCTTATCTCTTGTCACTGGTACATCTTGATACTGAATATATTCCACACAGGACATAGTTTATTTTTCATACCGCACACAGTTCACAGAAACACCATGTTCATTACTGCATGTTCCCATCTGTGCGACGTGGGCCAATAAAGCATCTGGTCAGTTCGCTACTCGAGGAGTGTCTTGAAGTTCATTTCATGAAGTCCATTTATAGGAAGAGGGCTGTCATGCTGTGTGTATGCAGGTTTGCCAAATGTATTCGTCCAGGTCACAGCCTGTCTTATTTTCATCTTCTCTCTGACATCCTTTCCTCGTGAGGTAGAGTCTGATGGCTGAAAACCCACCAGACCGAATGCTCATAGCAAGAGACTGTTGTCCTGCATTTCTAATGATGATGAACCTCCTGAACTCCCAGTCACCATGGTTTCTGTCTGTAATAATACACAGCTGAGGATTTTGTTTGTGTAGTTTGGCATTTCATGCAAACTCAAGCATATAATGAAAGGTGCGATGTGTTTTTGGAGAGGTCTTGAATGTGGGCTCCTGCCAACTAAATCCATTAAAATACCTCTTTGTGCTCTAGTCAGTAGATGTGTGGAAACTGGCAGTATTTCATGCCAGAAGATACTGAACTTTCTCTGCAACACCTGATTTTGTTTATTCGGAGCTGTCAGCAAACAGACTTGAGTCTGACAAAAATGTTTTTCTGCGCTGGCTTTGCACCTGCAGGAAAATAAAATCAGTTTTACGAGAAACCAACAAAAATAACCAGGTTTTGACTTTAAAGGTGTATCAGTTATATATATAAAAAATATGTACTGTTAATCCTAAACATCAGATCACAGAGATTAAACAGAGTTGCTTAATATAGAGTATTATAATTTCAAATGTGCATTGATGTCAAAAGATGTATAACATTTATATGCAGTTTTAAAAGTTTCAAAGCTGACATTAATTCAAAACTAAAATAATAACTCAGACTTTGTCTCATGCAGTTTAAATGTGTCCTCACTCTTGTGTCATTCCCAGATGTCTCCCAATGATACATGAATTCTCTGATATATGAAATCTGAGGGAATACTCTGTGAGCGTGTTGAAAGGCCACATGTCCTCTGAAGTTAACTGTGATGTGTTTCCATGTGAGGTCTGATTTAACTCCAGGTCCTCTGGAGAAGAGCATTAAAAACAGAATCTGGGTGTCTCTGGTTGCTTCAGTTTGCAACAAGATTTAGATGCAAATGAGAATAAAATGAAAAGGGCAAACAGCTTTTCACAGAGTGAAACAGTAGACTGTGACTCAGCTGTATACATTAAAATAGATCTAGTCTTGTGTTTTGAATAGACCATAAGCCTTCGATTTATTTATTTATTTATTTGTCATCTTTGAGTGGAAAAAAACTCAATCTTCAGCTCCACTGGAATTCATTATTAGTGGAGGAAATATAGCTCAATGTCTTACCATCAAATCCAGCTCGGCAGGATATTTAATGTGGTTTGAACCTCATATCATACATCATCCTGCAAGTCACATGTTGTTTCTGTTGTCATAGACCACAGTTAACAGCTCTAAGCGTATTTTCACTCTGAGTTAAATAAAATGCAGCAGACACACAGGATGAGATTTTATTTTTTAATAAAGTTTTAAAAGTAAACCTTGATATGAGTCAGAATGCTCGTATTTTATTGGGATGAGAATAAATGGCATATGGTGTCTTTGCTATTTAAGTCCAGTTACATGATTCTTCGGTGAAAACAAAAACAACAGACATGAAAGGATCCATATTTAGATTTGGATTCGACATGCAAGCACAACAAGTGACTCAGTATTGAGAGGAATTAGTTTGTTTTTGCAAGTTCATAAGCTTTGAATCATGAGGTTTTGTCTTGTTGTTGAAATTCAGACGTCTCCTCATCCATTTCCTTAAAACTTTGGTTTGAAAATTTATTATTTTCACACATCAAACACCGCACGGATACTGGCAACACCAACCAACTGCATTATGGTAACACAGATATATGTTAAGTCTGCATAGACAATATATTGAAGGTTGCAAATGATCTATAGCAAAACATTAGGTCAGCAGAAATATAATGACTGTGCAGCTGGTATTGCTCTTAAGTTTTTAACTTGTTCATTAAAAATGTACAGATATACAATGAAGAAAGACGACAGTTCAGTCTGGTGAGGAATCAGCCTCGGAAGATTGTGGAGAAGGTGGCGTCGGATATAGAGAAACTCCTGGCTAAGAAGCGCAAAGCACTCGATGTGAGTAACATGAAACACTTTACTGATGCCTCTGGCTTGTTTTAGATGCTACTTATTTCTTGTTTTGTTTCTTTCTCAGCAAGTGAAGTTTTGAGTAACAGAGTGAAGAAAAGTAGCTCCACGCTATTTTAATGTCAAAGTTTAGATTTATAATAATAATTACAAGGAGTAGTTGAAATCAGACATGTTATCATACTTACTCCTCTAACGTGAG